>NC_088329.1:16562500-16810000 GCF_036884655.1 Musa acuminata AAA Group | reverse complement strand
TTCTCTTTGTGCATTTTCTCCCCTTTCTTAAGGTCATCTATTATCTAAAAGTATATAGGATATCCAATGTAGCAAAGTTATGAAATTATTGTTGGATAGTGCATAAGTTGTTAGGAACAGATAGTTTGTAGTGGTTAGATTTTCTTGCTAATGGCAACATGGTGCTTGGTGGATGATGCTTTATCCGCTTGCTTTGTTGAATTGTTTTAGACAGTACTCTTTATCTATGAATAAAATGCTTGTGTTTTTTCATGAGCTTCTTAATATGCATTCTCCTACTTTAATGGTTTGAGTTGATAATTTAATTTAATTTAATTTAATTATTGTGTGCACATCACCCATATATTTTCTTGATGAAGAGTGTGCATGAACTAGGAATAGTGGTAGTAAGGTATGTTGTTAGGCAAGTCTCTGTTACCTAAAACTGCATAAATTAGAAATCAGCTACATCTTTAGGCTGTTGATATCGATTCATAAAATTATTTGAAATTTTCCTGGGAGCTTCCCAAAGTTGAAACTGTCTTAGATTCCTCCATTTTTGTTCGAGTCTATCCTAAATCCAACTAAAGGTATGCAGAACATGGTTTAAATGGATCGTGTGGGCCCAAATAGCCCCCCCAAAGGAAACCACCTGCATTCTTACCACACATTAAGAATGAGAACGAGAATGGTGCTGGAGAATTTCACCCTACCCAAATCTGAATCCAACTAATTACCTGGTACTCGAAGTTGAATCCAGAACTGACTTGGGTACCTAATTTTCTATCCGAACTTGTCCCAGAACTGATCAAAGGCCCAAAACAGTTGGAAGTGGGTTGAGTAGATACAGGTGTCCAAAAAAGAATGATCTGCTGCCTCACTATCTATTTGTGTGTGTCTGCTTGTCTGACATGTCATCATTAAAATTCTTAAGATGGGATATTTGCTTTTTGATATTGTTCATTGATCAGCGAGGAGATAATTGATCTTTATCACCTTTGACCCATCAGAAGTGTAGTGGCATATGGAGTCATATTAAGAAAAATATGGGCTCTGTTACACAATTTTCAACTGATGATGAAATGCTTGACCTGTATTGTCACTTTCAAAACAGTAATGGCATTGAACTCTAATTGTGGCCCTTGATCATATTATACATTAGATTGAACTAATTTGAAGCTTAGACATTCAGGAAATAACATTTATGGCTTGGTATCTGTTCGGGTGTTGTTATCATGATTCTTTACATAGTCTTGATTCAATGCCCAAAGAATCACAGATATCCCTATTTGATCATGTCATTATGAGATTTTACAAACCCTTTTCTTTTCCCACAGATAACTGAGGTCCGGGACTTTGCTGGTTTAGAAATTGAGGTTAAGAAACTCGATGATCCGGACTCAAAAGAGGCAGCTGAGAAAGCCAAAGTGCCAGGTGCTCCTCCCACTGCCCTTGACACCATTCTGGAGCAGATAAAGAAAAAACCAAAGCTCAGTGTCCTTGACAAGACCAAAAAAGATTGGAGTTCGTTCAAGGATGAGCACAAGGGTATGGAAGAGGAGCTGGATTCCTACAAGAAGAGCTCAAATCAGTATTTGGACAAGGTTTCCTTCTTGCAGAGAACAGATCACAGAGAGTTTGAACATGAGAGGGATGCTCGTCTTGCATTGCAGGCAAAGAGGAGACCAGATATGAGAGAGGATGACTTGTAGTCATACATCAACTGTAGTTAACAGCTCAACTTATTTATTACTAGTCATGACAACCAAAAGAAATGATTGCAATTGTCCAACATGTATATTCCCCTGGTCAACGACTTTGTTTTGTTCATGGGCTTGTTGGTCACTGAACGAGGAGAATAGCACCCAAAATATGCTGGCTTCTTTTTACAGTGCTGCAGAATTTGCTATTATAATGTTGAAGGAACACCTAACGTTGATTTTCCTGTACATTTATTGCTGACCTTTTTGTGAAAAAAGACATTGTTTTGATCGTTGATATTGTGGCTTGGTTTTCATAGATAATTTTCACTTTCTGAGTTATAGTCTTCTAAGTTGCATATATAATTCATGTCTTGCAGTCAGGAGTTTCATGGATTTGAGACTGCCATTAGGTGTCGAGCTGACAGTTGGTTCAACTTATTATAGCACTGGGTATTTATGAGACTGGCTTAACTTCATACAGCTTGGAGTAAAACACAGGGTTTTTGTGGGAACTTAATATTTATCTGGTTCGATTGGGTGCATTCAAAACTGCTGCTTGGTTTCCCCCAACTGATCCATCCTTGTGCAGGACACAGGCGAGTGATGCCAATCTGATGCTGCCGCTTCAGTGTCCACAGGTAAGAATTCCTTGAGTGATATTTCTCCAGCATTTCATCTGCTTTCCAACATAAGTTGCTTCAGGAGGCAGATTTTGATTGGTGTCAGTGTTGAGTTGCAATCCAGATGACGGCATGCATCATATCATCAATGGATGCAGCAGTGCATAAATGGCTGAATCGTTGTGTTTGATTTCATCTGAGTCCTATAACTGAAACACTACTAAACCATTCTCCTTGAAGGATTGGCACTAAGCCTTTCACAAAGTTCGATTTTAAATGTGTATAGGTGATCTAAATCTGCTTACGGTATAATTTCTTTCAGACAGGTGAGTAGAACATTTGATCTCATATTATTTTGACTTGGCGAATTCACAGGCTGCGTTATCTGAGATCTTCTCATGAAGTATTCATGAATCGAACCCAAACTTTCGGGTATGGATCTTATCCATTTTGTATCCGTTAAGCTTATTGGATCCTGATGTCGGGTCAGATCCCGAGGCATGCAAGGGAATTGAATCACGTGCGTAACACGTGCTTTGCAGCCTATGAGATGACCTCTCATCCTTACCCTGCCACCTGATCTCTCAATGTTCAACCGACAACCATCGCCATCGCCTCCCCTTTCCTTCGCGAGAGAAACTACGCTTACGGTTTGAACACTAGATCCAACTCCTTTAGTAGATATCTCATGCTTTTGTCGTCATAAATTTCGAATTTTTCGCTGGTTCATTGGCATTGTAGTATGATGATCGATTAGGGCCTATCTTTGGTTGGATTTTTTATGATAAAAAATGAATGTTTTTTTGCCTTATTATCACATCTCATATTTATAAAAAAAAATATATATTATTATAATATTAATAATTTATAGAAATTTTTTTCTTTTATTTTTGAATTCAAATGCTTATCTTTACAAAAATAAATATTTTTTAGTAAAAAAAATTATATCTTCTTAATAGGGTTATGAAAAAATTTTCTACCGAAGCCTCGTATATATTATAAAGTAGTAGATTATTTTAAAAATAAATATAAAATAAAATAATATCAATAACCACATAGTAGAAATCTTTGAAAAATTATATCATAAAGAAGTATATCATACCCGATAATGCACTCTCTTAATAGTGAATGGAGAGACATACTTTACAAGATATATTCCCCCCAACAATGGATAGAGAGAACCCATATTCCCTCACTCGCCTATGTTAGGATATGTTCCTTCCAAAAATGAATAAAGGAACCATTTAACTATCACGTTTGACGGCTTGCTAATCCCAAAAGGAATTATCCTACTTACCCTTACCAGGGATACATAGTCAATCATGTTCATTCATTACATTTATTCATTCACATATGCATACATCCAAGAAATAGTATAATCAAATATTATAAAGAATCATGCTTGATATATGATATGCTAGACTATGTCTATTGATAGCTTTGTACTGTGATGGGCTCATGGCTCCTTTCATAGGTTGCACTTCTAATGTGAAATACTAGTATAATTACATATACTACATGCTAACAATCACATCATATCATAAACTTTAAAAAAATTAAAAAATTAATAATCATTTCCAAATGACATCACGCATTCGAATAAAACATAAAGATACAAGGCATCAATCTTTCAATAGTTCTCAATTAACTTAAACCTTAATTGATTTGAACCAAACTCAATTCATAACATAACCAACTTCAAATCCTTAAAGAACTAGCTTAGAATAACCTTAGATTGATCTAATTTAGATTTAATTAATTTTAATTAGGTTAAGTATATTTGAACTAGTTAAGTTGGTTTGGAATCACCCTAAACTGGCCTGAACCGATCAAACTTATCTGATTCAATCAATTAATAAGTTTAAACTAATTTAAAGGGAGGAGAAATTGGACTATGTCGTATAGTTTTAGCCTAGGCTGAACCCACCCACTTAAGTCTTGGATAAGTCATATGTATCGCACATGACTGTTCTAAGTAATAGGTTGGGTTGAGGTACACTGGGTTGAATGGAGGAGCAACAATGTACCTAGCACTAGTCGCATAGCTAAGCGGGTCATGGGCTAGGTTGAGCCTTACCATTAAACTAAGCTACGTTTGGCTCATGGGTAAGATTGTGCTTGACCACATAGATTAGGTTATACTTAGCCACATGGGTTGGACAATGCTTGGCCACATTGGTTAGATTATACCTTGCCATATAGGCTAGCTCTTACTTGGCCACATAGGATATGTCATACATGGTCATATGAGCTAGGTCATGCTTAGTCACATTGGTTAAGTCATACCTGGTCACATAGGTTGGGTCATACTTGGCCATATGGACTAAGTTATACCTAGCCACATGTGTTGGGTTGTACCTAACCACAAGAGCTAGGTCAACCTTGTCTAATAGATCAAGCCGACTCAAGTCAGACCCCAATTATATTCTCTTATAAAATTAGATTTAATATTTTAAATTATTAAAAATTCATGAATTAAATAATTTAAATTCATTATTTTAAATTTAAAACTAATTAAATCATAGAAATTCACATATAATTCTTGAAACATAGATATATCTAATTAAATAAATTAAAATTATTATATTAAACTAAAAAGAAAAATTTTAATAATTAAATCAATCTTAAAATTCACTTAAGCTTAAGAGACCATTATAAATCAAATAATCATTTTAACATCATAAATCAATTATCATTACTTAATAATTATAAAATTTTCAAATTAAAATATTATTATGCATCATAAAATTATTATAATCCTAATATTAAAGATTTTTAAATATAAATCAAAGTTAGTTTGAAAAGAATAGAAGATCCTACCTTTGCTCATGGAATTCTCTCCTCAATCCTATCACTATCAAACTCGGCGAGGATTGAGAGAAGAGAAATACTCTATATATAAGAGAAGATGAGCTCTTCTCAAAAGATAAATAATAATTTAATTTAATTTTTAATTTACTTTTATTTTGCTTCACACACAAAGATAGAAATGGTTCACACACGAAAATGAGATTTGAACTATTTACTTTCCAAAAATCACATCATTTACTAGAAAATAAATAAATTAATAATTTAATTGATTGATGAGATTTCTAACTTATCCATATGAATAAGAAAATTAATTTTAATTATTTTCTCAATCATACAATGAAGTTAATAATTTAAACAAAAGTAACACATTATTTATGATAATTTATTTATGTTAAGGGAGAAAAGTTATTGGTGATTATATTTTTTACATCAAAGTTGACATAGTATTTGGACATGGCGATGAGCTCGAGTAGGAAAAATCTACCCATGAATGGATAGAGTTAGAGGACTCGTTATCACATGGAGTCACCATTAGGCTATGCTTCATATGCACCATATTGGGATTTGATCTAGATTATGCTGAATTTTGATGAGAACATAAAACCCTTGAGTGGAAAAAATTATAATACTTCAATTAGTCTTGCTAGGATTAAAATTGGCACTAAGAGGAGGGGAGGGGTGAATTAGTACTTTCGTAAAACTTACGTTGATTTAGAAACTTCATTCAATAAAGGCATATCAGAAACTAAAAAACATACGAAAGTGTAATGAGCGTAGTGAGAGTAGGAAATCAGTTTAGAATATAAATGAAAAATATAAAGTAAATACAAATCATATTTTATAGTGGTTCGGTCGTCGTGACCTACGTCCATTTCCGATTCCTCTTCACTCGAGGCCATCAGCTTTCACTACTGATCTTCTTTCAACAAGCGAAGATCAACTACCCTTACAACTCTTTTTCCTTTTCACAAGCTTAGGAGAGAACATTTACACCTTTCCCTTTTACGCTTAGACCTCATTTCTCCCTTTAAAAGAACTTCTAAATACTAGGAAGAGGTAACTCTACACTTTCCCTTTTCTAGTGAATCTCATATTTTGATGATGAAACCAATTGATAATGTCTATAATTTAATCTATGTTTTGAGTGATATAGAAAGCTTCGATTAGGGAAAGATAATTAAAAGCAGGAAGAATCATGTTGGTGTTAGGATCGGAGCGGCACTAAGAGGGGGGGGGGGTGAATTAGTACAGCGGATTAAAACGTTGGTTTCGACAAATCTTTCGTACGATAAAAACTGGACTTGAAAAGCTTAACTTGAACGTGTGTTCGTAAAGGTGTGCAGCAAAGGTAATGAGGAAATAAAGCACGTAAGAAGGTTTGCAGTAATGTAAATAGCAATAAGAAAATGCAAACCAGAGATCACGCCGATTTTAAAGTGGTTCGGTCAAATGACCTACATCCATTTGCGAGGCCCTCTTCGATGAGGCTCCCACCTTCCACTAGCAAATCTCTTGAAGGGGAAGGGCAAATACCCCTCTTACAATCTTTTACAAGCAGTTCACACTCTTACAAATTTTCAGCAAGAAAGAATGAGGTGAACACTCTAGCAAATTGAAAACAAGACTTGTTAAGACTTTTCTAAGACCTTTCTCTCAATCAATTGCTTCTCAAAAAGTTATAATCTCAGCTGAGATTTGAGGGGTATTTATAGGCCTCAAGAGGATTCAAATTTGGGCTCCAAAATTTGAATTCTCTTTGGTTCCCGATGATGGCGGTGCCACCGCCCAGCCAGGCGGTACCACCTCCTGGCTCTCGTGTGCTGGGCGGTGCCACCGCCATACCCTTCGGTTCACAGGTTGGGCTTTAAGTTCAGCCCAAACCAAGTCTAATTTTGGGCCTAGTTGGCCCCTAACCAGGATATAGGATTATCTTTTAATCCTAATCCTAATTACATGTGAACTACATAACTAAAAACATCCCAAGCAAGTTTTCAACCGTGAATGTCGAGTCTTGTTCTGGCGAGCTTTCCGACGAACTTCCGACGGACTTCCGATATGCCCTCGGATTTCTTCCGACGGACTCCCAGCAAGTTCCCGATCTTGTGATGACTTCAACGAGTAGCCGAGCCTTCTCGGTGATCTTCATGAACCTCCAACGATCTCTTCGACAAACTTCCAAAAATTCCGATAGGTTCCCGATTTCTTCTCGGTTGGTTTTGGCAGCATCTCCGACGATTCTTCGGACTCTTAAACGTCCATCGAACTTGACTCCGGTATTCTTGCTTTATGTTTTCTGGTTATCGTAGTTAATCCTACACACTTAACTCAATAATATGGATTAGATCAATTAACCCATCAATTGATTTTATCATCAAAATATGAGATTCAACAATCTCCCCCTTTTTTATGATGATAATCAATTGATGACGGAGTTAAACGTAACTCCCCCTATCTATATGCCATATTATGAGAAGATAAAAACACTTGAATTCCATCCCATTTAATTCAAGCATAAACCGATAAGTTCTAACTGTAGAACTTATCGTTATTCTCATTAAGCAATAGTAAATACGAAACTTCGATGAAAATCATAAGTCAAATGATAAGGGACGATTTTTTGATAGAACCCTTGCATATTCTAGACTTGGGGTTGATCTCTTTAGGGGATCGGCCTCCTTGGAACTCTATAGGGGTTCCTCCCTCCAAGTTGCTGCTCAAAGGCTGCAGAAAAGATTCATCTATTGCTTTAGAAAAGAGAAGGAATACATGGCTATTTATAGGGCTTCTAAACCCTAACTCCTAATAGGACTCCTACTTAAGACTCTTACTTCTAACCAACTCCTAATATGACTCATACTCAAGACTCCTATTCCCTTACAACTCCTAATTCTTCTCTAAGAAAAAACCTCCTAACAGAATGTCCCTTTCAATTAGGACTCTCCTAATTAGAGTCCTAACAGAGTGTCCCTCTCAATTAGGACTCTCCTAGCTAGAGTCCTAACAGAATGTCCCTCTCAATTAGGACTCTCCTAGCTAGAGTCCTAACAGAATGTCCCTCTCAATTAGGACTGATACCAGGTGTTAGAACCCTTGCAGATTCTAAACTTGGGGTTGATCTCTTTAGGGGATCGGCCTCCTTGGAACTCTATAGGGGTTCCTCCCTCCAAGTTGCTGCTCAAAGGCTGCAAAAAAGATTCATCTATTGCTTTAGAAAAGAGAAGGAATACATGGCTATTTATAGGGCTTCTAAACCCTAACTCCTAATAGGACTCCTACTTAAGACTCTTACTTCTAACGAACTCCTAATATGACTCATACTCAAGACTCCTATTCCCTTACAACTCCTAATTCTTCTCTAAGAAAAAACCTCCTAACAGAATGTCCCTTTCAATTAGGACTCTCCTAGTTAGAGTCCTAATAGAGTGTCCCTCTCAATTAGGACTCTCTTAGCTAGAGTCCTAACAGAATGTCCCTCTCAATTAGGACTCTCCTAGCTAGAGTCCTAACAGAATGTCCCTCTCAATTAGGACTCTCCTAGTTAGAGTCCTAACAAACCCGCCCTCTTCAAATCAGCCTTGTCTTCAAGGCTGAGATTACATGAACTCAGGGAACCGGGTCTTTAGCTCCTCATATGGTTCCCATGTGGCGTCTTCAAGTGGTAGATTATTCCAATGCACTAGTACTTCAGTAGAGGGATGTCGGCGATGCATCACGATCCTACGATCGAGGATGGCCTGTGGTTGGGCTTGAATAACTCCATCCTCAGTTGTGTTGGGCAGTTGGATCTAGGATGACTCGTGTTCTCCCAACTTGGGCTTTAGGCATGATACGTGGAAGACAGGGTGAATTTTGGCATCTTCAGGTAATTTAAGTCTGTATGCCACGACTCCAATACACTCTGTGATCTGATAGGGCCCATAAAAACGTGGGGATAGCTTCATGGAGGCTCGAGTGTTGATAGAGTGTTGCTTGTATGGTTGTAGGCGAAGATAAACCCAATCTCCCACTGAAAATTCTCTTTCACTTCGTCGTGTGTCGGCTTGCTGCTTCATTCTGGCTTGAGCGGTAGAGAGATTATCTTTTAACAGTTGTAAGAGTTTGTCCCTATCAATCAATTCTTGGTCAACCTGATCTACCTTGGCCGAGCCAATTACATACTTTGGAATCACAGGTGCTGGTCGACCATACAATGCTTCATAAGGGGCACATTTTGTAGATGAATGATATGTAGTATTATACCACCATTCGGCCCAAGGAAGCCATTTTGCCCACTCTTTTGGTCGGTCGCTAGCGAAACACCGGAGGTACGTCTCTAAGCACCTATTTACCACCTCTGTTTGGCCGTCAGTTTGTGGATGATATGCTGTGCTCATCTTGAGTTTGGTGCCTTGTAACTGAAATAACTCGGTCCAAAATTTACTAGTGAAGATCCTGTCACGATCACTTACGATGGACCTTGGCATCCCATGCAGTTTAACAATATTTTCTATGAAAATCTGAGCAATACTAGCAGCAGTGTAGGGATTTCTCACAGCACAAAAATGAGCATATTTCGTAAGTCGATCAACCACCACGAGAATCGTGCTTTTACCTTTGGAAGATGGCAGCCCTTTAATGAAGTCCATGGAGATGTCAGTCCACACTGAGTATGGTATGGGTAGTGGTTGTAGCTTCCCTGGATTTGCCACAGTTTCACCCTTGTGCTGTTGACATACATCACATTGTGCCACATATTCAGCAATAATTTTTTTCATCCCTCTCCAATAAAAATTTTGCTTCACTCTTTTGTAGGTTCTTAGGAATCCAGAGTGCCCTGCTGAAGGTATAGAGTGCATTTCATGCAAGATGATTGCGATGCAAGGGGAGTCAGGTATAAGCACAATGCGACCTTTGTAGCGTAAATCCCTCGAATCCCAAGTGTAGTGGGCTATTGCACTTGGATCCTCCTCCAATTTTTTTATGATCTTGCTAATCTCTGGATCCTTCTTCCATTCTTCCCTAATGTCCTCGAGGAGACCGGTGGTAGGAAGGGAGATGGCTGAAACCTTAGCTTGTTCAGGTAGCCGTGAGAGTGCATCTGCAACAACGTTTTCTTTCCCCTTTTTGTAAATAATTTCATAATCAAATCCAAGAAGTTTGGTTATCCATTTTTGCTGCTCAGGGGATGATATCTTTTGCTCCAAAAAGTACTTTAGGCTTTTATGGTCAGTTTTAATTTGAAATCGCCGACCGATCAGGTAGGGTCTCCACCTCGTTACTACGTGTACAATGGCAAGCATCTCCTTATCATATACTGACATATTTTGATGGGAGGGAGATAATGCCTTGCTAGTGTATGCGAGTAGTCGACCATTTTGTATGAGAACGGCTCCAATTCTGACTCCAGATGCGTCGGCCTCAATGATGAAGGGTCTATTGAAATCTGGTAGCGCAAGCACCGGCGTCGTTGTCATGGCTGCTTTAAGTTTGTCGAAGGCAGCAGAGGCTTTGTCCGACCATTGGAAAGCATCTTTTTTCAGTAAAGAAGTGAGTGGTGCACTGATCTTCCCATAGTCCTTAACAAATTTTCGGTAGTAGCCCGTTAGTCCAAGGAACCCCCGCAGTAATTTCACGTTTGTCGGTTTCGGCCAGCCTTGCATTGCCTCAATTTTTGTTGGGTCTACCGCCACTCCTTCTTCTGATATTATATGCCCAAGGTACTCTACTTTTTGCTGGAGAAAGCTGCACTTTGGTTGCTTAACAAAAAGAGTATTCTCCCGAAGGATCGTCAAAACAATCCGTAAATGCTAAAAGTGAGTCTCAAGAGAAGGCCTGTAAACGAGAATATCATCGAAAAATACCAGCACAAATTTACGAAGAATGCTCCGAAATATATCATTCATGAGACTTTGAAAGGTTGAAGGAGCATTAGTGAGTCCAAAAGGCATTACCAAGAATTCATAATGGCCATCATGTGTGCGAAATGCAGTTTTTGGAATGTCATCGTTACATACCCGAATTTGGTGGTAACCGGATCGGAGGTCCAACTTCGTGAAGACTCGAGCTCCTTTCAATTCATCAAGAAGTTCATCCACCACTGGTATTGGGTATTTGTCCTTGACGGTGATGCCATTTAAAGCTCGGTAGTCGATGCACATCCGCCAAGTTCCGTCCTTCTTGCGTACAAGTAGCACCGGTGAGGAATAGGGGCTGCAACTTGGTCGAATCACCCCTGTTTCAAGCATCTCCTTTACGATCTTTTCAATTTCATCTTTCTGGAGGTGAGGATATCGGTATGGTCGAGTGTTCGCTGGTGGCTTGCCCGGAAGGATTGGAATTCGATGGTCATGTTGCCGAGAAGGAGGAAGACCGCGCGGTTCAGCAAATATGTCGGCAAATTTAGTAAGTAATTGGGCAAGATTTTGATCTTCAAATTCTATTTTCTTCCCCCTGGTTGCTGCTGGAGGTGCATCAAAAAGGCACCATTTACCTTGTGTAAAACTTTCTCCATTCGTTGGGTCGAAACAGTGGTAACGTTGCTTCCGCGCTTCCCGCGTAGGATGATCTGCTTGCCCTTACAGTAGAATTTCATAATTAATTTAGAAAAGTTCCAAGAGACATCACCTAGTGTAGTCAGCCATTCTATACCAAGCACTGCCTCATAGTCATCGATTGGTAGGAGGAAGAAATCGGTGATAATTTCTTGGTCTTGCAGTAATAGTTTCACCTGCGGGCATCTTTGGTCGCACTTTAGGATTCTACCGTCGGCAACCTTTACATCGAACTTGCTGCAACCTTCAATATGCAGTGCCATCCGAGCAGCAACCTTACTATTCAGGAAGTTATTAGTGCTACCTGTGTCGATGAGAACAGTGATCGGCTGTTGTTTGAGAAGGCCTCCAACTTTCATCGTTTGCGGATTTGAATAGCCGGCTAGTGCGTGTACCGTAATGTCGGTCGGCTGTGGCTCTTCTTCCATATCTTCTTCTTCATGTTCAAGGCTCTCTTCTAGATGTTCAATGACCTCTTCTTCTACTGGTTCAATCATAAGAAGTCTACCTTTTTTACAGCGATGCTCGCGGCTCCACGGCTCGTCGCAATGCCAACATAACCCCTTCGCAGATCGCTCCCGAAGTTCTTCTCTTGTTAACCTTTTCGGTGCAGGGACTCGGTTGATAGTAGGGGGGGCTGAGGGCTTTAGTATTGTAGGTCGTGGAGTGATCCTTGTCCTTCGGGCTTCATGGTTCAATCGCTCCTCTTGAAGTCGTGCGAAAGAGATGGCTTCCATAAGCGTGTATGGTTGTCGCGCCTTAACTTCTCCCCGGATCTCCGGCTTTAAGCCCTCAATAAAAGTCCCCAATAACTGTTTTTCAGACCAATCACGAGTTTGATTAGATAACCTTTCAAACCTGGTTTGGTACTCCTGAATGGTAGAGGTTTGTCGGATCTTTGCTAGTTGTCCGTCAATGTTCTCGTAATAAGTTGGTCCGAAGCGGATCAGTAGTCCTTCTTTGAATTGTCACCATGAAAGGGCTCCATAAGTGTGTTCAAACCAGTCAAACCATTGTATGGCATCCCCTTCAAGATGTATAGCTGTAATTTCCACCATGGATGCATCCGCAGTTTTATGGTACCGAAAATATCGCTCAGCGCGCGAGATCCAACCAATTGGGTCTCCTTCTTCCCATCTAGGGAAGTCCACTCTCATGCGCGAATAGTTGGGGTCGGTCATAGAGCCTCCCCTCTCTTGGAAGTCATCTCTTTGGGCATGATGTGATTGGTTAGAGCTCTCTCCTTGATGTGATTTCTTCGGGCTTGGTGGTCGGCCCAAACTGAATTCGGTAAGGAGAGTCCGAATCTTATCCTCCATTCGTGCCTCAAAGGCTTCAAATTTAGCATTGATTGCCTCCTTAGATGCCATAGTATATGACTCCAAATCTGTGATGTTAAGATCTCTCTTTTGTTGACGAGTTAAAGGCATGTATAGGTTTGATAGAAATCAGTGAAAGTTTGCTGCAGAATTGTGTTGTCTTGTAAGAGCAGAATTATCGTCGAAGAAACAGTGGTTTCTCGACGAAATCTCCAAAAAAAATTTGAGAGATTTGAGGAGAGAGTTGACAGCAATATCTCAGTTTATATGATAGCAAGGATGTCCATCAAGAAAATTTCGACAGTAACAGCAAGAAAATTGGTGTAAGTTGCGATAGCAGAATTCTTGTCGAAAAATTTCAGCAACTTACGATGAAAATTTGCAGCAATAAAGGAACGATTTTTTTTTCTTTTTTTTTTGGATTTTCGGATAGGAATAAATAAATTGCAGCAGTAGTAAGGTAGGAAACCAGAACCTGTTGCAATTCACGGGGAGATCAAAGGTTGATCTGCGGTGGTGGAGATGATGGTGGAATTGGGCGACGATCTTTTAAGCAATTGTGGGAATTGCTTTGGATGGTTGTGGAGGGTTGATGGATGGCTGTGGAAGGGCAGCGAGACGCCAAGAACGCTGCTCTGATACCAGGTGTTAGAACCCTTGCAGATTCTAAACTTGGGGTTGATCTCTTTAGGGGATCAGCCTCCTTGGAACTCTATAGGGGTTCCTCCCTCCAAGTTGCTGCTCAAAGGCTGCAAAAAAGATTCATCTATTGCTTTAGAAAAGAGAAGGAATACATGGCTATTTATAGGGCTTCTAAACCCTAACTCCTAATAGGACTCCTACTTAAGACTCTTACTTCTAACCAACTCCTAATATGACTCATACTCAAGACTCCTATTGCCTTCCAACTCCTAATTCTTCTCTAAGAAAAAACCTCCTAACAGAATGTCCCTTTCAATTAGGACTCTCCTAGTTAGAGTCCTAATAGAGTGTCCCTCTCAATTAGGACTCTCCTAGTTAGAGTCCTAACAGAATGTCCCTCTCGATTAGGACTCTCCTAGCTAGAGTCCTAACATTTTTACTACGACAGGAGATAAAGATTTTCAACATGAATTTCATGATATAGATGTAAGGCATGCTTTCAATATGATCAATCAATCTTGTGATATTCTCAAAGATTTTGCAAGGTATATAAGACATTCATATCACACAAGCTTTTGCAATTCATATAAGTCATGCTATCAAAATGGTACAAGTCATCACTTTTCTCCCCCTTTATCATCAACAAAAAGGAGATGAGACTTTGAAGCACACAATTTGTGATCATAAAATCATTAGAGAAAAAATCCAGCATTAAGATTAATCATTCAAATTTACCAAAAATATTTATCCAAAATTTATCTTAAAAAAAAGCATTCATCCAGAAAAGAAATCAGCATATATCCAGAATTTTAAAAATACATCTAAGAAGAAGGTTCAGTTTTCGTTCAAAAGATGACAAGCTTCGAACTTGATATTAAGAGTAAACAAAACAGAATAAAAAGATACATCAATTAATCCTTAGGAGGTAATCCATAGTGCTGATACATAACATCTATTTTTTGATTCATTTGTCGTAGTTCCTTTAAAATTTCAATTTGCTAGAGTTGAATTTGTTCTTGCTGCGATTTGAGTTGGTCTTGTTGGAATTTGATCTGAGACAGTTCTGCCATAATGAGTCCTTCAGAGGATGAAACAGAAGCTGAAGGTGCTGCGTCAAAGGGACTAGGAGGAGGAGATTTATTTACCCTAAAAATTGGTGTTTCTAGTTACTCTACTGGTGGAGGAATCGGATCAGTCCTTCTAGGTTGCCTTACTCATATTCCATTGTTAAATGTGCACCTAAGTCTTTTTAGTAGATTTTTATTGATGATGTTATATCTATCACTTTGAATTGTTTCTTCATCGGGTGGGATGCAAATGTCATAGGTAAGAAGAAATCTAGTGATTAACCCCCCATATGACAACATAGTATCTTTAGCTGTAATATCCTGCATGTGTTAACGTATTGAGTATCCAAAACAGTTATGTTGACCGGTCATAATCCAATACATGGTGCTTATCTCTATTAGACTTATTTCATCAAGATGAAATTGCTTAGGGAATAGTATGCTTGTTATGATATGATGAAGAATCTTAGAGTTAAAAGGTAGTAAGTGTTCGCAGCTTTTGGGTATTATTCCGAGGTCTGAGTTTGTAAAAATAGTTTCGACAGCTTCGGTGTAAGTTGCTCCGATTATATTAACATCCCATTTACCTCTAAAGTAGCAGCCTCTATCTTTTTCAGTGATTCCAATTAGTTCACAAATAGTATTATCAGAAATCCTAATTTATGTTCCTAAAAGGTAAGTACTTAGGCTATCGTTATCTACCCATAGGTTTGCATAAAAGAGCCTAACCAACCTAGGATAAATTGGTTCATCTATTTGTAGGAGAGGTAGGGCCTCTAGATGAGCAAACCACCTAATGGATTCTAAGTCTCCTAATTCATCGAGATCAACGTGTTTACCCTTATGGATACATCTTGTTTCAAATTTTGGAAACCTAAGGGCCTCTTCTTTGGATCTAAAAAGATTGTGGTCATATGAATCTCCTTCAATCCTTTTCCCTTTTGATCTCTTAGGAGCCATTATCTAGACAAGATGATAGAAAAAAAATGAAATTGTAATGAGTAGGTAAAACAAGAAGAGGAAGGAAAGATTTTACCTTATGGAGTGTTTCTTGGAGGATGGAGAGCTTTGACCAATAAGAATCCCTCTCAAGACTTCTAGAGGTTAGAATGAGAGTTAGGAAGGTTTTTGGGAGAGTTTGAGGGAGGCCTTCACGGGTTGGGGGCAGTGTCACTATCGGCCCTAACCCTTCGGTATTTAAAGGGTGTCTCGGGCGGTGCCACCACCAAACCGAGCGGTGCCACCGCCTGGCGCCCGAGCGCTCAGGCGGTGCTACCGTCGGTTTTGGCGGTGCCACCGCTGGCGTGCTGCGGAAGAAGAAAGAAAAAAAATCCTTTCTTCCCCCTTTTGTTTTTCAGAGATGTTTGACTCAAGATAGGTTAAGATAATGAGTTGTACTTCAATATGTCATTTTGAATCGAAGGAGAATGATGAAGTCAAATCCATAGAAGAACGAAAAAGGATGAGACATTTTTCGAAAAATATATTCAAACAAGCTTATTTTCAGGGATAATTTAACATGCCTAGTTCCCTTCTAATGAATTCAAATTGGTCTTCATTTAAGGCTTTTGTAAAAATATCTGCCAATTGATGCTTTGTGTCAATAAATTCTAAAACAACATTATTATTAAGGACGTGATCACATATGAAATGATGCCTAATGTCGATGTGTTTAGTTCTAGAGTGCTGAATTGGATTTTTAGTAAGACATATGGCACTAGTATTATCACATTTTATGGGAACGTTTTTGAAGTGAATTCCATAGTCTTCTAATGTATTTTTCATCCAAACAACTTGTGCACAGCATGCACTTGCAGCAATGTATTCGGCTTCCATCGTAGATAGTGCAATTGAATTTTGTTTCTTGGAAGTCCAAGAAACAAGTGCATGTCCTAAAAATTGGCATATTCCGTATGTACTTTTTCTATCTATCTTGCATCCGCCAAAATCGGCATCTGCATAAGCTATTAAATCGAATTTTTCAGATTTTGGATACCACAATCCTAAATTTGGAGTTCCTTTAAGATACCTAAATATTCTTTTAACACTCTTAAGATGAGATAATTTAGGATTAGATTGAAACCTAGCTCAATGTTCTACACTAAACATAATATCCGATCTAGTCGTGGTGAGGTAGAGTAGACTATCTATCATTCCCCTATATGTTTTTTGATCGAAATTTTCACTATTTTCAGCCAAATCTAACTTAGTCGAAGTACTCATCGGGGTGTTTGTTGCTTTTGAATTATCCATGTTAAATCGTTTTAACAATTCTAATGTATATTTAGATTGGTTAAGAAATATACCATCACTAAGTTGTTTGATTTGTAATCCTAAAAAGAAAGTTAATTCACCCATTAAACTTATTTCAAATTCATGACTCATACATTTGGCAAATGATTCACATAGTGATTCATCCGAAGAGCCAAAAATAATATCGTTAACATAAATTTACACAATAAGAAAATTATCTTCTAAGTGTTTGATAAACAATGTAGTATCAACCTTGCCTTTGGTAAAATTATTTGAAATAAGAAAGGAACTAAGTCTTTCGTACCAAGCTCTAGGAGCTTGTTTTAAACCATAGAGGGCCTTAGTCAATTTGAATACTTGATTAGGTAGAAGAGAATTTTTAAATCCGGGAGGTTGTTCAACATATACTTCTTCCGAAATAAAACCATTCAAGAAGGCACTTTTGATGTCCATTTGAAATAGTTTAAAGTTATTACTACTAGCATAGGCAAGGAGCATCCTTATGGCTTCTAATCGAGCTACGGGAGTGAAGGTTTCTTAGTAATCGATACCTTCTTCTTGGTTGAAACCTTTGGCCACTAATCTAGCCTTGTTTCTAATCACGATATCATTTTCGTCTTGCTTGTTTCTAAAGACCCATTTAGTACCAATGACTAAATGGTCACTAGGTCTAGGAACAAGCTTCCATACCTTATTCCTCTCAAATTGATTCTATTCCTCTTGCATTGCAATAACCCAAAAATCATCTTTTAAGGCCTTGTCAATGCATTTAGGTTTGATTTGAGAAAGGAAGGCGGCGTTAGCACAAAAATTCTTGAAAGAGGAACGAGTTTGAACCCCTTTTGATGTATCTTCTATAATTAGCTCTTTTGGATGATGGTGTAGACATTATTTTGTTTTAATGCAATCATAGTTATGTTATGGTTTGGTTTTTCAATAATACACACATTTGATTCAAATCTAACGATATAACCTTTATCGCATAATTGACTAATACTCAAGAGATTATGTTTCAATCCATCAACTAGTAAGACATCATCAATAGAAAAATTTAATTTGTTACCTATGGTTCCCTTGCCAATGATTTTGCCTTGGTTGTTGTCTCCCAAGGTGACGAACCCTTCTTCTTTGCTAGTGAGCATAGAGAAATGAGATGGATCTCCAGTCATATATCTTGAGCATCCACTATCTAGATACCATCTCTTGCTCCTAGCTTGTGATGGTGTATGTTTCTACAAGAAGGGATTATTTTTAGGTACCCATTTTCTTTTTGGTGCCTTAAAAACTGATTTGACTTGTTCATCATATTGCATAGAATTGATCATGGTTCCTTTAGAAACCTAAATTAGTTTGTTCGAACTAATTTTCTTGAATGGACATTTATAAGTTTTATGTCCATATTTGCAACAAAAGTTGCAATTGCTTTGGTGCTGAACATGTAAGACAGGGCCTTTAACGAAGGTGGTTGGATTTTGGTGAGGACTTCTCACAAATTCGATTCCACTTCTTTTAGGAACGTGACCCTTATTTGTAAGGATCATGTTCAAAGACTTACTACCAACCTCGAATTTCTTCAAGGTATCCTTAAGTAGCAAGTTCTCCTTTTGGAGAGTTTCTAGATCATGACATTTTATACATGGAGCTAAACTATCATGATATTCAGTCTTTAATTTATCGACATCACAAGTGAGACTATCATGCTCCTTTTTTAGCAATTTGTATTTTCTACTAATTGTCTTACATTCATCAAATAACTCATGGAAGGCATTTTATAATTCATGATATGGTAAATCTGCATCAATTAAATCCGTTACCTCTTCTCTGATGGCCATTAGGGCATAATGAGCAACTTGCTCGGTGTTGGACTCCTCTTCTTCGGACGCGCTTGAATCATCCCACGTTGCCTTGAGCGCCTTCTTCTTTGATGTTCTCTTTCTGGCTTGGGGACAATTGTTCTTGTAGTGTCCCGATTTTTTGCACTCATAGCAAATAACTTGGTCCTTCTTGTGTTCAAATTTTTTTTTGTATTATTTTTAAATTTGTTCTTTCTTAAAATTTTTTTAAATTTTTGAGTCAAAAGTGCAATGTCATTGTCACTGTCCTCATCACTTGATGTTCCTTTCAAGTGATCTTCTTGTGATGTGAGTGCCATATCCTTCCTGTTCTTTGGAAGGGGGTTCTCGAGCTCGTCATGAGCTTGACATGTCATTTCGTAGGTCATTAGAGACCCAATAGGTTCTTCAAGAGGAAATGTTTTAAGGTCTTTGGCCTCTTGAATGGTCGTAACTTTTGGATCCCAACTTTTAGGGAGGGATATTAAGATTTTAGTTACTAGTTCAAAGTTAGTAAAATCTTTACCAAGAGCTTTGAGTCCATTGATGACATCCGTTAACCGGGTGTACATGTCTCCGATGGACTTAATTGGTTTCATTCGGAAAAGTTCGTAAGAGTGCACAAGGATGTTGATTTTGGACTCTTTCACTTGGCTAGTGCCTTCATGAGTGACCTCAAGAGTTCTCCAAATATCAAAAGCCGAATCACAAATTGAAACACGATTAAATTCATTTTTGTCTAGTGCACAAAACAAAGCATTCATAGCCTTTGTGTTTAAAGTAAAAACCTTCTTCTCCGATTCATTCCATTCGCTCATCGGAAGACAAGATTTTTGAAATCCGTTTTCGGCAATAGTCCAAAGCTCGAAATCCATGGAAATGAGGAAGATCCTCATACGAGTCTTCTAATAAGTATAATCTGACCCATTAAACATGGGTGGACGTGTGATAGAATGACCATTATGTATGCCGGAGTAAGCCATATCTGTTGGGTATTAAGCCAAATATGAGAGTGAGCCTAGCTCTGATACCAACTATTAGGATCGGAGCGGCACTAAGAGGGGGGGGTGAATTAGTGCAGCGGATTAAAACATTGGTTTCGACAAATCTTTCGTACGATAAAAACCGAACTCGAAAAGCTTAACTTGAACGTGTGTTCGTAAAGGTGTGCAGCAAAGGTAATGAGGAAATAAAGCACGTAAGAAGGTTTGCAGTAATGTAAATAGCAATAAGAAAATGCAAACCAGAGATCACGCCGATTTTAAAGTGGTTCGGTCAAATGACCTACATTCACTTGCGAGGCCCTCTTCGATGAGGCTCCCACCTTCCACTAGCAAATCTCTTGAAGAGGAAGGGCAAATACCCCTCTTACAACCTTTTACAAGCAGTTCACACTTTTACAAATTTTTAGCAAGAAAGAAGGAGGTGAACACTCTAGCAAATTGAAAACAAGACTTACTAAGACTTTTCTAAGACCTTTCTCTCAATCAATTGCTTCTCAAAAAGTTGTAATCTCAGCTAAGATTTGAGGGGTATTTATAGGCCTCAAGAGGATTCAAATTTAGGCTCAAAAAATTGAATTCTCTTTGGTTCCCGATGCTGGCGGTGCCACCGCCTGTCAGTGGCGGTGCCACCGCTTGTCAGTGTCTGACACTGACAGTGTACTAGCGGTGCCACCGCCTGGCTCTCGGCTGCTGGGCGGTGCCACCGCCTGGCTCTCAGGTGCTGGACGGTGCCACCGCCCAATTTGGCGGTGCCACCACCAAACCCTTCGGTTCACAGGTTGGGCTTTAAGTTCAGCCCAAACCAAGTCTAATTTTGGGCCCAGTTGGCCCCTAACCAGGATATAGGATTATCTTTTAATCTTATCCTAATTACATGTGAACTACATAACTAAAAACATCCCAAGCAAGTTTTCAACCGCGAACGTCGAGTCTTATTCCGGCGAGCTTTCCGACGAACTTTCGGCGGACTTCCGATATGCCCTTGGATTTCTTCCGATGGACTCCCAGCAAGCTCCCGATCTTGTGACGACTTCAACGAGTAGCCGAGCCTTCTCGATGATCTCCGTGAACCTCCGACGATCTCTTCGGCGTACTTCCGAAAATTCCGACAGGTTCCCGATTTCTTCTCGATTGGTTCCGGCAGCATCTCCGACGATTCTTCGGACTCTTAAACGTCCATCGAACTTGACTTCGGTATTCTTTTTTTATGTTTTCTGGTTATCGTAGTTAATCCTGCACACTTAACTCAATAATATGGATTAGATCAATTAACCCATCAATTGATTTTATCATCAAAATCCGAGATTCAACAGTTGGGCTAGTGTAGAACATGGTAGAAGGTTGAACGTTGAGCCGGAGGACCGATCGACATTTCGATAGAAGGCTTCGGACCATGGGTTCGGGCATCGAGCCAAGAAGAGTGGAAATTGTGCCAAGGAAATTGGAGTTACGGAGGTCAACTAACCGCTTAGGCAATAGGCCGCAAGAGAGGACGATGCGCCAAAGAATCGGACGAAGCGTCGATGAACCAATGACATACCGAATAACATTTGATTTAAGCTTTATAATAATTGTCTAGATCAAAGTAGGTTTTAAGTGTGCAGGATTAACTACGATAGCAATCAAGGCATAAAGCAAAATGAAGTCCCGGAGTCAAGAACAAGACTTCGTTGGCAGTTCGAGAGTTCGTCGGAAGTCCGGATGTTCATTGGAAGTTCTATCGGAATTGACCGAGAAGTCTAAGAGCTTGCCAAAGAAGCTCATTGAAACTCACCACGAAGATCATCATGAAGTCCAAGAGCTTGCTGGGAGTCCGTTGGAACATTGTCGAGAGATCGTCGGAAGTTCGCTAGAAGATCTCCGGAAGCTCACCAGAAGAAATCTAGACTTAGGGGCCAACTCAATTCGTAGTTAGTACATAATTGGGTTGAAATTGGGCCAACTCAATTAGGGGCCATTTGGGCCCAAGTTTGGGCTGTGTTGGGCTAAGTGAAAATAGGCGGTGGTACCGCCAATACCCGAAAACCGGGGATGAATCCACTTGAGGCCTATAAATACCTCTCTTATCCCTGATTAGATCACACAAGCACAAAGAGCTTAAAAGTGGGAAAACACTATAACAATTACTTAAGATATCCCTCCTCTAGTTCTAAGTGTTGATCTCAGATTTTGATAATGAAATTAATTGTAAATTATTTGATCCAATCTATATATTGAGAAAAGTGTGTAGGATTAACTACGATAGCAGTAAGACATAAAGCAGGTATTGTGCCGGAGTCACGATCGAGATCTTGTTGGGAGTTCAAGAGTTCGTCGGAAGTCTGGATATTCGTCAGATGTTCTACCGAAACCAATCGAGAAGTCCAGGAGCTTGCCAAAGAAGCTCGTCGGAACTTGTGAAAAAGATCGTCGTAAAGTTCAGGAGCTTACCGAGAGTCTACCGGAACATTGTTGGTAGTTCATCAGAAGTTCGCCGGTGTTGAATCTTGTATTTTGATGATGAAACCACTTGATAGGTGTTTATGATTTAATCTGCGTTTTGAGTGACGGAGGATGCTTCGATCAAGATGAGATAATTAAAATAGGAAAATCATGTTGTGCCGGAGGAACATGTCAGAAGATTGGACGGCGGGCCGGTGGATCGGTCGACGTATCGACAGAAGGCTTTGGGCCATGGATTCGGGCATCGGGCCAAGAAGAGTGGGTATTGCGCTAAGGATATCGGAGTTGTGGAGTCAATTGGCCGATTGGGCAATAGGCTGCAAGAGAGGACGATGTGCCGAAGAATCAGACGAAGCGTCGAGGGACTAATGACATGCCAGACAACTTGATTAATTGCTTAGGAGTAATTGTCTAGGTCAAACTTTTGTTTTACATGTGCAAGATTAACTACGATAGCTTGAAGACATAAAGCAAGTCTACCAGAGTCAAGTTCGATGGGTGTTCGAGAGTCCGAATATTCGTCGGAGATGCTGCCAGAACCAACCGAGAAGAAATCGGGGACTTGTCAGAGTTTTCAAAAGTCTGCCGAAGAGATCGTTGGAGGTTCGCAGAGATCACCGAGAAGGCTCGGCTGCTTGTTGAACTAGCCACAAGATCGGGAGCCTACTGGGAGTCCGCCGGAAGAAATCCGAGGGTGTATCGGAAGTTCGTCGGAAGATCGCCGGATAGCTCGCCAGAAGGAGACTCGACATTTGCCAGTTAAAAACTTGCTTAGGACTATGTTTTCAGTTGCATAGTTTGCATATAATTAGGGTTAGGATTAAGGGATAATCCTATATCCTGGTTAGGGGTCAATTGGGCCCGAATATGACTTGGTTTGGGCTGGATTTAAAGCCCAACTAATGACTGGTAAAATTGGGCGGTGGAAGCGCCGGACTGGGTGGTGGCACCACCCAGAACCCAAGGACCGGGTGGTGGTACCACCATACTGGGCGGTGGCACCACCTAGCACCCGAGAGGTCCGACGGTGGCACCGTCAGTACATGTCAGTGTCAGACACTGACAGGCGGTGGCACCGTCAGCATCGGGAACCCAAAAGAATTCAAAATTTGGAGCCCAAATTTGAATCCTCTTGGGGCCTATAAATACCCCTCAATTCTTAATAGAGAAGACAACCTTTGAGAAGCAATAGATTGAGATAAAAGCCTTAGCAAAGTCTTTAGTAAGTCTTATTTTCAATTGCTTGAGTGTTCACCTCGTTCTTTCTCGTTGAAAATTTGTAAGAGTGTGAACCACTGTAAAAGGTTGTAAGAGGGGTATTTGTCCTTCCCCTTCAAAGTGATTTGCTAGTGGAAGTTGGGAGCCTCATCGAAGAAGGCTTCGCAAGTGGATGTAGGTCATTTGACCGAACCACTTTAAATTGGTGTGTTCCTTGAATGTGTGAGTACTTACCTTTCTGAAATTGTTATTTACACTGCAGTAAGCTTTCGTTTTCATCTTCTCAAGTTACTATCGAATCAAAATCTCCTCGCATTTACGAATTCGTTTTCAAACTTACAAGTTTTAATCCACTATACTAATTCACCCACCCTCTTAGTGCCGCTACGATCTTAACTGCCGGAAGATCGCCGGAAGCTCGCTGGAGAGTAATTGATGTACCGAAATAAGAATACTTTATCAATTGTCTTAATTATTATGGTTAGTCCGTAAATTGAGTTAGGATTTGGTGGTAATCCCACTAACTTAGTTAGGAGCCAACTGGGCCCTTAATGCTAGTCATAGGTGCCCAGCAAGCCAATCACGTGAGTGATGGCATGTGTGACTTGATACAGAATCTTTTTGCTTATTATATTTTGGCGTATACCACTTTATAACTATTGCATATATGCATATATATATTGTGATGTTCTTGGATTTGTGCAATGGGAATCGGATCGTGTTGAGATCATGATAATGAGATCGATTCACCTTTTAACACATATCTTAAATAATCCCGGTCATAGGTTACTCGAGAGGGACATCGTGATAACCGGAGAGACTGGTGTGCTGTATACCCATCCATATGATGGATGCAGCTGGTCTCATAGCTGCTCATGTAGGGACACTAGGGATACACTACAGGTGCTCATTGGAGAATGAGTTCACTGATTGAGTCGCTTACGGAATGTTGGATGGTTGATGATGCCTTATTGTTAGACAGCGATTCCGTAGTCCTAGTGGTGTACCTGGTCCTTAGACTTGAGACACCAAGGATGTCCTGTATGAGTGCTCCACTCTTTGATACTAGACTTATAGGTTTGGTTGTCCCAGATCTAGTACAGCTGGTCATTGGGAGTGGTAGTCAACCTTACGAGGGCTATTGAGTGTTGATAGAGGATCATCCACTCTCGGCGTCATGAGAAGAATATCCCATGTGTTCTTGCTCAGAAAAATCCCTGGCCAGGGTCACTCAAGTTGAGAGAGAAAGAGTTCTTCGAGAGAATCCATTAGAGCGAGACTCAAGTAGAAACCATATGGGCTTGACAGCACCATGCTCGATATACGGTCTCAGGGATATTAGATGGATGAGGGACTATAGGTACACGGTAACTGAGGACAGACAGATCCAATGGATTGGATTCCCTTGTATCGTCTGGGGACTATAACGTAGTGGCCTAGTACGATCGTAGTCGATGAGTCAAGTGAATTATTACAGAGATAATAATTCACTGAGTTAGAAGGAGTTCTGATAGGTATGACTCACGGCTAGCTCGATATTGGGCCTAGAGGGTCACACACATATGGTAGGCATTGCGATAATTAGAGGTTCGGATATGAGATATCCGACGGAGCCCTTGTCTTATTGGATGCAGATCCAATACCCACTAGGGGAGGACCCATTAGGGTTTGACAGGAGACCTCAATAAATAGGAGGGATTCAGAGCCTCATAGGCTAGAGCCTTTGCTTGCCTCTCCTATTCTCCTCCCCCTATCCACCTCAGAGTAGGCCTGGAGTTTTGAGGAGCATCGTCGCAGCCCTGCTATGTGGATGACTGCTAGAGAGGAGGACACTTGACCTCCTTCACCCTCTCCTAAAGATCTGCGAGAAAATAGGGATATACGATCTCCCTAGGTAACACAATCTACTCTATACGCAGTTTTAAGTTTCGTGGATTTTGCGCACCAATCTTCGCACGACGACGAACATCTCTATGGGAATCGGGGATTTTGTTTTTTTGTTCTTCCGCTGCGCATGTGATGTCGCCCCTAAGATTTCCCAACAGTGGTATCAGAGCTAGGTTGTTCGTGCGAATGATTGGTTTTGAACTGCATGTGTTGTGTTTAGGAAGAATTTTGACGTCAAAATCGTTGACACAAAAACAAGGAAGGGCAGCAACAATTGCTACCCTCGATCTGCGTGCGTGCAGCGTAGCCGAAGGCAGGCAAAGAAGGGGCTGTGCCTACAGCAGCCAGCCGGCGGCCTGCTTGCAATAGGCTTGCAACCGGTGGGGCTGGCAGCCCGCGGGTGCCCCACCCACGGTCGTTGCTGCATAGCGCTGACAGGTAGGGCTATAGGCAAGGCGGCCACCTACATGCGGGCACTGTGCCCGCGCGCAAGGGCGACGCCTGCGGGTGCTGGACTCGCAGGCAGAGGCACCACAGAGTGAGGCGCCTGCGGCCGTAGCGCTCGCGGGCTGAGGCGCCACAGGGCAACGGTACTTGCGACCGTTGCTCCTGCGGGCAAACCCCCCGGCAAGGGTGGCCGCCCGGCGGGGCACTACACCCGCGGACACAGCACTCGTGGGGGCAACGCCACCCGAAGGGGCGCCAACCCACAGTGGTGCCCACCTACAAGGGCGGGGGCAGCGCCCACCTACAAGGGCGGCGCCCCCGCCCCGCTGCACAGGCCGCCGCCAGCAGGGTGGCAGCGGCGGCAACAGCAAAGGGGAGTAGGGCATTAGGGTTTTTGGGAAAAAGATAGTTTTATCCCTTCAGAATTTGAGAAATTCCAGTTTCTATCTTTTGTCTAAATTATAAAAATACCCCTATGAATTCAGAAGCTTTCAAATTCAATGGGCGAATTTGACTACCCCTTCAATGGGTGAAGATCAACTACCCTTATTCTAATACCAATTGTGAGGATCAAGAGCACACTAAGAGAGGGGGGTGAATTAGTGCAATGAAAAACTTTCCTGATTAAACCCGATTCCGAAAAATATTCGTTTCGATTCAATCTGTTTCGGAGAGAGATTGAATTTGAAAGCTTTTGTAAAAGTGCAAAGAGAAGATTAAGGAGGTTTGCAGTAATATAAATTGCACAAATGAAAAGCAAACTAGAATTTAGAGTTTTTGTAAGCAAATGCGAAACAATGGGATATACATGTGCCTATATGAGTCAATGTGATATAGCATAAACGTTACACAATATATTTCAAGAATGTAAATAATTTATAAACAAGAGCTAACCAGAATTCAAGCATTAATATAAGCATCAATTGAGTGAAGGGAACTAAATGAAATAAATTTCCAAATGAATGAAAACAAAATATGCGAAATCGATCAAAGCTCGATTTCTGACAGAATTCGAGAGGCACATTGAATAAATACTTCAGATTATCAATTATGCTCCAATACCCTCAAGAAAGCTATTATTGAAAGATATATCAATCTATTTTCTAACGAAATAAATTTTGTATGAATCAAGGTTTTCAACAATGAGTTACCATTGATTTAGTAACCAAAGGTAAAAAACAAAATCACTATTTTGTAAAATTCATAGGGTCGGTTTCAATAGATAACAGGATAGGCATTTGAATTCCAAATTTTTCAATCTATATATCAAAAGAAAGGTTTACAAGTCTAGTTTCGAATGAAGTCAGTTTGTATAAATTAGAATTTTTAACAGGGACTTATAGGCATTTTAGTATCAAAAGGTTAGAAATTTTGATCCATGTTTTGCAGCATCTATAGGCTCATTTGAAACAGATGTTTGGATAAGTATTCGGTGTCCAAAATTTTTCAAAATCAGTGGTAAAAGAAAGATATAAGAGTCTAATTTCAATTGAACTAGGTCCTGCCTAAATCCACATTTGACGCTAAAAATTATAGCTGAAACAGTATATAGGGGTCAGTTTACCGAAAAATTTTAGATCCATGATTTTATGCCCAAATAGAGAAATATCAGGTTCTAAGCAGAAATATTTCAGATTATTCAGAATTAATATAAGAACAGAGACAAATATTTTTGTAGGATGGTATTAGAATACTTGCCTTTGAGAATTATGATCCCAATTGAGAAGATTTAAGCAAGAAACCTCAAAGCCCCCAAATTTCTCTTATTCTTCTTCCCCCTAATTTTTCTTCTTCTTTCTCTCTTTCTCTCTTCTTCTCCCACACGCCTTCTCGGGTTTCTTGAGAACGAAGGCAGAGAGGCTTAAGCAGCGGGTTTTGTAATTTTGTATATTTTACAGTTTAGTCATTGCATTATTATATTTACGATTAGGTCCTCAGGGTTTACATATAGGTCCTCAGATTTTTTTTTCTTTTTGAACAGATCCCCAAATCTTATGAATAAGTTCTTAGATTTATACTTTGGCTCTTTTATCGAATTTAAAATAGATACTTATATTACAACTAGAAACTTATACGAAAATTTAGAAATGAGAGATGTTACATAAGTGCTTTTCATGAATTGTTTAATGAATGTAGAATCTTGAGTAAAAAATATAACTCTTTGAAACGGAAACATGCTTCTCTTATTAGTAATTTTGATAGATTAAAAATTGAGTATGATGATAGTTTAGTTGCCTGCACAAAATGTCATGAAGTAAAAACACTTAGAATAAATTGCTACTCAAAGAAACCTTAGAAAGATTTGAGGTTGGTAGCAAGTCCTCAAACATAATCCTTGCCAACAAGGGTCCCGTTCATAGAAAAGACGGAATCAAATTTGTGAGTAGCTCTCACCAAAATCCAACCACCTTTGTTTAAGGCCCTGTTAGGATCGGAGCGGCACTAAGAGGGGGGGGTGAATTAGTGTAGCAGATTAAAACGTTGGTTTCGACAAATCTTTCGTACGATAAAAATCGAACTTGAAAAGCTTAACTTAAACGCGTGTTCATAAATGTGTGCAGCAAAGGTAATGAGGAAATAAAGCATGTAAGAAGGTTTGCAGTAATGTAAATAGAAATAAGAAAATGCAAACCAGAGATCACGCCAATTTTAAAGTGGTTCGGTCAAATGACCTACATCCACTTGCGGGGCCCTCTTCGATGAGGCTCCCACCTTCCACTAGCAAATCTCTTGAAGGGGAAGGACAAATACCCCTCTTACAACCTTTTATAACCGGTTCACACTCTTACAAATTTTCAGCAAGAAAGAAGGAGGTGAACACTCTAGCAAATTGAAAACAAGACTTGCTAAGACTTTTCTAAGATCTTTTCCTCAATCTATTGCTGCTCAAAAAGTTGTAATCTCAGCTGAGAATTGAAGGGTATTTATAGGCCTCAAGAGGATTCAAATTTAAGCTCCAAAATTTGAATTCTCTTTGGTTCCCGATGCTGGTGGTGCCACCGCCTGTCAGTGGCGGTGCCACCACTTGTCAGTGTCTGACACTGACAGTGTACTAGCGGTGCCACCGCCCAGCCAAGCGGTGCCACGGCCTGGCTCTCGGGTGCTGGGCGGTGCCACCGCCCAGCCAGGTGGTGCCACCGCCTAGCTCTCGGGTGTTAGGCGGTGCCACTGCCAAACCCTTCGGTTAACTGGTTGGGCTTTAAGTTCAGCCCAAACCAAGTCTACTTTTGGGCCTAGTTGGCCCCTAACCAGGATATAGGATTATTTTTTAATCTTAATCCTAATTATATGTGAACTACATAACTAAAAACATCCCAAGCAAGTTTTCAACCGTGAACGTCGAGTCTTGTTCCGGCGAGCTTTCCGACGAACTTCCAGCGGACTTCCGATATGCCCTCGGATTTCTTCCGACGGACTCCCAGTAGGCTCCCGATCTTGTGATGACTTCAATGAGTAGCCGTGGTGATCTCCGCGAACCTCCAACGATCTCTTCGGCGAACTTTCGAAAATTCCGATAAGTTCCTGATTTCTTCTCGGTTGGTTCCGGCAACATCTCCGACGATTCTTCGGACTCTTAAATGTCCATCGAACTTGACTCCGGTATTCTTGCTTTATGTTTTCTGGTTATCGTAGTTAATCTTGCACACACAAACCAAAACTCTACTCCGATCTAGACAATTATTACAACGCGAATTGACATTATGTTGTCCGGCACATCATTGGTTGGCGCTTCGTCCAATTCTTCAACGCATCTTTCTCTCTTGCTGCTTGTTGCCCAATCGGCGGTTGACCTCCGCAACCCCGATATCCTTGGCGCAATTCCGCTCTTGGCCCGATGCCCGCCGTCCGAAGGCTTCTGCAATCCAATATCCTAACGTGATCTCCTCCGGCGCAATGTCAATTCCTCCTGCGTTAACTGTCTAATCCTGATCGAGTAGACCTACATCACTCAAAATGTAGTTAAACATATAAACACAATCAATTAGTTTCATCATCAAAATTCGAGATTCAACAATCTCCCCCTTTTTAGTGATAACAACTAATTGATGACTAACGGAGTTAACCTTAACTCCCCGGAGTTTAACCAAACTCCCCCTATCAATATGCCATTGATAGAACACTTGGATTATCCCAAATCCTAGTAACATTCATCACATGTTATGAAAAACATTTAAACCATCATGCAAATATATATAAAATATTCAATTCAATGCATGAAGTCATCAATATACTTCTCCCCTTATGTCATCAACAAAAAGGAGAAGTAGCTCTAGCTATTTTAAAATATATTCAAGTTTTTATAATATGAAGCTAGATTTTCATCACAACATATAAGTACAAAAGCATACTAAGATTCTTAAGTTCAATCATGGCAATTCAACACTTGAATTTTTGTGCAAGATTGCACTTTGCTTTTCGTTGCAAGTAACAATATTTATGATGTTTGATATAGCAAATTTCTTCATTACAATTATCGAGCTAGCAAATTCTTCATTCAAGTGTGCAAGCTAGCAATAACTTCCTCCCCCTTTGTCAATGTCAAAAAGGAGAGGAACCAATGATTTAGACTTTTACATCAACTTTGCATCAATCAATATTTCAATCATCACATCATGCATACAAGACAATAATGCAAAGAAATCATTTCATGAAGGATATCAATGTGAAAATTCACCAAGGATCACACGACACAATCGCAAATCATGATATCATTATGCGATACATCATGAGATTGATAATTTATCATATCAATGAAAGATATCAATTGTTAAACATGATATGATAATAGTCTCAAATATTTCAATTTGCGATACATGTGATACATTGCAATACACTAAAAAATTTAATGCGATGCTTTTAAGGATATCAACCTATTTTTGATACAAAGCATGGTAAGAGCAATTATATTGCAAGTTTTCTAAGTTTTGGATTTTTTGCTTCTTTCGAGATAGCAATTCTTTGCTTCTCTTTAGATTGCAGGATTTGCAATTCATTGGTAGTGTTCATGATAGCAAGTTTTTTCAATGAAATGATCGAGCTAGCAAATTTTCCTTCCTTTGAAATATGCAGGCTAGTAAACTAACTCCCCCTTTATCATTATCAAAAAGAAGGGAGAAATCAATGGCTAAAATTTTTTAATCATTATATAAGCCATGTTACAAAATCATGTCATGATATCAAGAAAATTCAAGAAGGACATAATTCATTCGATAAATCTTTTTAATAGAGCAAAAGAATTATACAACCAAGGATCAAGATTAAAATATATCAATATCATAGATCAAGTCATGATTCATGATTCATCATAAAGCAAATTAATTTTCAATCATCACATAAGGCATTTAAAGAATTTTTGAAACATAAGAGAATGATTAATTGAAGCATGCAATGTTTCAATCAAATTCAAGTCATGAATACCAATACTTTCATATTGTGAGTATCAATTCATGAATACTAAAAGATATTATTTGTGATTCTAGTTTTGCAAGATCAAGACTATGATTTAGATAAAATTCATTCAAATCAAATCGTTAACTTGAGACTCATAATCAAGTCATCAAAATCAATTTCGAGATTCATAAAATATCATGAAATCATTAATCTTGATCAGATAGGAAAAGCATTTTTTAAGTGATTCTTCTTCATCTAAGCATGCCTTAGTCTTTATATGCTAAATCAAGATAAGTATGAAAGTTTAAGACGTAAAGGCAAAATCTTATAAAATAACTCATCAAGCAAGATTTTAAACATCTATTTTCAAGCCATATAAAGAGTAAGTCAAGGACTCAATTATCTCATATCATGAATTCCAACAGGCATCTCAAATTATCAACATCACATTAAAAGGATATTTCAAAAAGATATATCGATAAGTGATTCATTTGTATCATTTCATTCATTCGGAAAATTCTCCTCTTTAGTAAATAAATTTAGGAGAACAAAATGAATTAAGGGAGATATAACATAATTGAAGCATTGAACATGATTCATATTTAAAATTTGTCTCATGTTATAAGTATGAATCAAGCATTTGTGAAATCCGAAATCATCCTCAAAATCACATTCAATAAATTCATATATGACAAGCATAGATTTATTGAAAAGTCGATAAGATAGAGGATCACATTTTGTTTTTATAAATTTCTATTCATGTGATTTGCTTCTTATAAGCATGCCTTTACTTTTAATAAAACAAGTGTCAACATTTAAGATGAAAAGGTAAATTTCGTAAAATAAATCATCAAGCATATTATTTCAATCATTGTTTCAAAATCATCACTATAACTCATCATGCACAAAATGTAAAATCATCTAACATGATACAAACATTTATTTTCAAAATATCTATCACTATTTTCATGTATGATAATAAAGTATTCATGATACACATTATATGAATATATCATCACAATAAAAAGCAATTGCATGCATAATTTCAAATCATAAATGTTTCAAATCATGATGGTATTAACTTGTCAAATTTCATCCTACCATTCATAATCATAACTTTTCATTTGTATGCATCAAAATAATATCAAGAGTATTTCATGTATAATTTTATATCACCACATAAGGAATATCAAGAAGAAAGTAATTGGGTGATGCGATAAACATTTCATGGATACAAGGAATTGCATAAAAATCATATCATGAAATATTAGAACATGTGAATACCAAAAGACATGATTTCTTTTTGAAAAAACCTACTCATAATTAATCAAAAGAAAATCTTAGGAGATCGATTAATGAAAAAATCTTGATTCATAATAAATCTTAATTTGTAAATATCATGAAATCAAGATCATGATTTTGGATAAAACTCATTCAAATTCAAATCACCAAAAATCATTTTTATAGTTCACAAAATTCGTAACATAAGTAGATTCATGATTTCATTAATAATATATTTTTCCTTTTTTAAGTATTTCATTTTAAGTGATTGATTTCATGTTAGCATGCTTTTTCATTTATGTTAAATAAAAACATGCATCAACGTTTAGGATCAAAAAATGAATTTCATCATAAAACCATCAAGATCAATAGATTCTAAAAAATGAATTGTTAGGATCAAGAAAATCCGAAAATAAAATTTAACACTTTCATGCATTCGGACATAGTTTTGCTATAGATTTTCAAATTCAATCATGAAGTTAAAAATGCTCATGATCATGGATATTTTTGTATTCAAAACACATAATTTCTAACATGTTATTAAGGCATGTAATAGTGTAAAATCATCAAGATACACATGCATGGATTAATCCTAAGCACTATCACATATCGTATAATTATCATCACTAATGTTGCATACATCATTCAACATTTCAAAACATAACATGCATGAAACCTTAGCAATATACTTTTCATGATCAAATTTTTAATTTTTCAAAGATGCTAAAAAGAAAAACATGATATAATTTTTGAAAAATAATTTTTTATTTCCTATTCTACATTAAGCACTCAATGAAAGACTTCAAGTAATTTCAAAATAATTCAAGAGAGTTGAGTTACTTACCTTGTAGTCGAAGCCTGTCAAAGCCCAATTCGCCGTTTCACCTTTGGAAGTTCTTGATTCATCCTTGGTTGCCTTCCTCTTCTTTGGCCTCTTCCTCCGTTCAAGTTCATTGTTTATTTTAGATTTTTGTTTAATGAACTTATTAAGATTTAGTATTCGAAGTTCAAGTTCATCATTGTCCTCATCACTTGAGTCATTGCTCAAGTGGTATTCATTGATCCGGAGTTCCAAATCCTTCCTATTCTTTGGAAGGTGATTTCGTTCATCATGTTCATCATGTGCATTGTGCACCATTTCATATGTCATTAACGAACCAATTAGTTCTTCAAGTGAAAAAATATTTAAATCTTTTGTTTCTTGTATTGTGGTTATTTTAGGATCCCACCTTTTTGGAAGGGATCTTACGATCTTGCTTACGAGATCAAAATTCAAAAAAGATTTACCAAGAACTCTTAGATTATTGACGACATCCGTGAAACGGGTGTACATGTCACCTATAGTCTCGCTTGGTTGCATTCGAAAAAATTCAAAATCATGCAATAAAATGTGAACTTTTGAGTCTTTGACTCTACTAGTTCCCTCGTGCGTGATTTCAAGTGTTCGCCAAATATCAAAAGTCGTTTTGCATGTTGAAATCCGATTAAACTCATTTTTGTCCAAAGCACAAAATAAGGCATTCATAGCCTTTGCGTTTAAAGAAAAATACTTCTTCTCCAAATCCGACCATTCGTTCATCGGTTTAGAGGGAAGTTAAAAACCGTTTTCAACGATATTCCAAAAATCCAAATTCATAGAAATCAAGAAAACTCTCATTCGAGTTTTCTAATAAGTGTAGTCCAATCCGTTAAACAACGGTGGACGAAAAATCGATAAGCCCTCTTGAAAGCCATGAAGAATCATTTCTCTCGGGTGTAAATCCGAAATGAGAAATATCGGGCTCTGATACCAATTGTTAGGATCGAAGCGACACTAAGAGGGGGGGGGGGGGGGGGGGTGAATTAGTGCAGCAGATTAAAACGTTGGTTTCGACAAATCATTCGTACGATAAAAACCGAACTTGAAAAGCTTAACTTGAACGTGTTCGTAAAGATGTGCAGCAAAGGTAATGAGGAAATAAAGCACGTAAGAAGGTTTGCAGTAATGTAAATAGCAATAATAAAATGCAAACTAGAGATCACGCCAATTTTAAAGTGGTTCGGTAAAATGACCTACATCCACTTGCGAGGCCCTCTTCGATGAGGCTCCCACCTTCCACTAGCAAATCTCTTGAAGGGGAAGGACAAATACCCCTCTTACAACCTTTTACAAGCGGTTCACACTCTTACAAATTTTCAACAAGAAAGGAGGAGGTGAACACTCTAGCAAATTGAAAACAAGACTTGCTAAGACTTTTCTAAGAACTTTTTCTCAATCTATTGCTGCTCAAAAAGTTGTAATCTCAGCTGAGAATTGAGGGGTATTTATAGGCCTCAAGAGGATTCAAATTTGGGCTCCAAAATTTGAATTCTCTTTGGTTCCCGATGCTGGCGGTGCCACCGCCTATCAGTGTCTGACAGTGACAGTGTACTGGCTGTAACACCCCTCATTTCCGAATGTTCGTATAATTTTGGTGATAATGTAAGCATCTATTTTAATTGACAAAAGAGATAGAGTATGGATTAGAGGTAACTTATTTTTAAGATTTGGGAGATCTGTTCAAAAAAAAAAAAAAAGAATCTGAGGACCTATATGTAAACCCTAAGGACCTAATCGTGAATATGATAAAAACAAGGACTAATCTGCAAAATGCACCAAATGACAAATCCCACCGCTTAAGCTTCTCTGCCTTCGTTCTTAAGGAAGCAAAGAAGGCAGCTCGTGGGTGATCAGGGAAAGAAAGAAAGAAAGAAGAAGAAGAAGAAGAAGAAGAAGAAGAGAAACAAAAATTGGGGCTTTTGGGGTTCTTGCTTTAATCTTTTCACTTCGGGTCAAAATTCTCAAAGGCAAGTGTTCTAACCCCATCCTACAGAAGTATTAGACTCTGTTTTTATGTTGATTCAAAATAAATTGGAAGATTTCTATTTAGAAACTGATATGTCTCTCTTTGGACTTAAAACCATGGATTCTGAAATATTTTCGGTATACTGACCCCTATACACTGTTTCGGCTATAAGTTTTAGCACCAAATGTGAATTCAGGCAGGAACTATTTTGTTTGTAATTAGACTCTTATGTCTTTCTTTTGACACCGATTTTGTAGAATTTGGACACCGAATACTTACCCAAACATTTTTTTCAAATGAGACTATAGATGCTGTAAAACAGACTTCAAGATTTCTGATCTATCGATACTAAATTACCTATAACTCCCTGTTGAAAATTCTGATTTGTACCAAACTGATTTTATTTGAAATTAGATTTGAAAATCTTTCTTTTGACATACAGTTTGGAAATTTTGGAATTCAATTGCCTACCCTATTATCTGTTGAGTCCGACCCTATAAATTTTGCAAAACAGTGATTGTGATTTTGACCTTGTGTTACCAAATCTGAGGTAACTCTGTGTTGGGAGCCCTGTTTCATATGAAATCTGTTCCATCCGAATATAGATTGATATATGGTTCGACCATAGTCTTCTTATGGGTATTGGAGCATAATTGTTATTCTGAAATATTTGTTTGATGTGCCACTGGATTTCTGTCCGAAATCGAGCTTTGATCGATTTCGCGTATTATGTTCCCTTCCTTTGGATACTTGAATTCGTCTAACCTTCTTATTTGAATTGAGCTAACTATAATTGGATTCCCTGTACACTCTTGCTTCCATTTTTCTTTCTAAAATGAATACATTTGTGAGAGATTTGTATCCTTGCGTCATTTGTTTTTAAAATGGCACATGTAAGCTTCGTTGTTCCGCGTGTGCTTCCGATATATGCTACTTATTGTTGAAACTGCCCTTTTGTACTCTGGTGTGTGGGATTGTCTGGACCTTTGCCAGAAATGGTAAAGGGTATGCGCTATTTGCCCGCTTTGTGGGGTCCCGTTATGTGGGATATTCTGGACCTTTGCCAGAAATGGTAAAGGGTATGCGCTTGTTGCCCGCTTTGTGGGTATGTGATTAGAGCCTGCGATGCTCTGCCGGCCCCCTTTGACTTCACCTAGACGTGGGTGGATGGAGCTCCCAAACGTGGGAGACTTTTGTCAGGTGGTCATTCAGAAATGGTTGAATCACATTCTGACTGAGATCCCACTACACCCTCTATATGTTTGATATGACATCCAGAGTTTTGGTGAGTTATTTCTGTTCATACTCTGGATAAGATTGATATGATTGCAACGTCAAGGACGACGTTTGAGCTCTTGTACGATATGTGTACCTATATGCTCTGAAAGGCTTCATTCACTGATGATTTTGCTTCGAAATGTTCCTTATGCTGTTGATATGCTTCGAGACATTTTATATGCCATTGATAAGCTCTGATATGTTTCCTTTGTTTCTGATATGCTCCAATTACTCTATGCCCTATCTGTCAGGAACCAAATATGCATGATTGAAAGGACAAACTGTGATTCTGCTCCTAATGATATTATGTCTACGAAATCGTATATTCTGCTTTGTGTTTGAAACTGTATCTCTTTGGAAATTGTACCCTTTTGATATGGATATGTTAGTCACTTGCTGAGCTCTTTATGCTCACCCCGTTTGTTGATAAATTTTTCAGGATAGCGTATCGCTTGCTTAAATGTTAAGAATGGGCTGAGGCAGTGGAAAGTTTAGAAGACGTTGGGCAGAACTTTTGTTAGCATATATGTAGTTGTGTATGAGCTACCTTGCATCTAATGAAATGTGACTATGAATCTAAACCTGTGGATTTTGTGTAAGTTAATGGATCCCTCATGTATAGGGTTTTGGAATGTTAAATTAAATTCGTGTAGTGATATGAACTTATGGTAAATCGATGATTATGGTGACTGCATAGAATTCCCCACTTGTGGATTTACACTGTGGTTTTTATTTTGATGAGTTGAGTTCAGATTGTATGAATTATCGAGTGATGGGTGCTATGTATATGAATTGCACAGGGTTATGAATTGGTAGATTATAGAAGTGAAAATTTTGATCTGAATGTTTTCTTAGTGACCTCAAATGTGTGTTTGGATCCTGGGTTAGTTGTGATGAAGATTTTAAATATTATCGATACGTTTTGTGGGGTCGTGACAGAGGTGGTATCAGAGCATGATTTGAGAATCACTAAGAATATTATCTTTATTTGAGGTTTATTGACTGTCATTAGAGATTGATCAAAGAAAATGTTCTTTTGATGTTTTAGGAAGCGAGGATGACGAGATCATCTGGTTCTCCTGTTGCATCTACTGCTGATCAATTGAGTGGTATCATGCGGACTTTGGAGACTATGGCACAAGTGATGCAACAACAACAACAACCTGTCCAACAAGGAAGTAATGATGGAACAGAGACATCAAACCAGATGGGGTTGGGAATTGGACAGTTTAAGAAGCTTAGTCCTCCCAGTTTTAGTGGTGAGTCTGATCCAATGGTGGCAGAACGATGGATGATGCAGATAGAGAAAATATTTGATGCCTTAAGTTACTCTGATGATCGAAAGGTTTTTCTTGCCACCTTTATGTTGGGAGGAGAAGCTGAACACTGGTGGAGAATGATTAAGAGAATGTCTGAAATCAAACATGAGCCAATGACATGGAAGTTATTCCAAGAAAAGTTTAATGACAAATATTTTTCAGATTGCATAAGAGAGCAAAAAGAATTGGAGTTCTTGAATCTTATCCAGGGAAGTATGACGGTTACAAAGTATGAATCTAAATTCACTGAACTCTCCAGGTTTGCCACACATATGACTGATGATGAATCTAGAAAGGCAAGAAGGTTTGAAAGGGGATTGCGGCCAGCAATAAGAAGCCGAATGTCAGCTTTAAAATTACAAACATATGCTGATACGGTGGAAAGAGCTTTGAAAATTGAAAGAGACATGGAGGAAATTCAAGAAATCATTGGCAAGGACAAAAGGGGCAAATTTACTAGCAAAAGCAGGAGAGAAAATGAATATGAAGATAGTAACAAGAGGTTTAAGACATCTGGATTTGAGAAAAGGAAACCATTGGGGAGGACTCAGTTATGTGCAAAATGCGGATTAAATCATGAAACAAGTCGGTGTTTTCGGGTGACTAGAGCATGTTTTGGTTGTGGAAAGCTGGGTCATCAAATAAGAGATTGCCCACCGAACAAGAAGAAAGAGCCACTGCCTCCTAGACCCTCAGTCCATGCTAGAGTGTACGCTATCACTGAACAAGATTCTAAAGCTTCTAAGTCAGTGGTGGAAGGTATTCTTCATGTTTCTAAAAGAAATGCAAAAGTTTTGTTTGATCCCGGCTCCAACTTATCTTTTGTTTCACAATACTTTGCTTGTCACTTGGATATTCTACCTAAACCCCTGGATTATATGTTATATGTAACAACTGCTGTTGGAGATTCATTGGCAACAAACTTGGTCTACCCATCTTGTTTGATCTCTATTGGAGACCACGAACTCCTTGCTGATTTGATTCTCCTAGAGATCCAGGGTTTTGATATTATACTTGGCATGGATTGGTTATCTTCTCATCACGCTAGTATTGATTGTTATAAAAAAATAATTACTTTCTGCATACCAGATCAGCCTATATTTTTCTTTGAGGGCATTAAGCATGATTTGCCTCCTTGCTTGATATCAGCACTTCAAGTTTATCGTCTTATGCAGAAAGGTTGTTTTTGTTATATGGTGTGTGTAAAGGAGCATTCAAATCAGGAAACCCACCTAGATGAAATTTCAGTGGTCAAAGAATTCCCTGATGTATTTCCAGATGACTTGCCTGGTTTACCTCTAGATAGGGAGGGTGAATTTGCTATTGATCTAGTTCCCAGTACAACCCCAATATCTAAGCCTCCCTATAGAATGGCGCCACTCGAGCTAGAAGAGTTAAAGAAGCAAATACAAGAATTATTAGATAAGGGTTTCATACGACCCAGTGTATCTCCATGGGGTGCTCCGGTACTATTAGTGAAGAAGAAGGATGGAACATTGAGGCTTTGTATTGATTATAGACAGTTGAATCAGGTGACCATCAAAAACAAATATCCCATACCTAGAATTGATGATTTGTTTGATCAATTGCAGGGTGCACAAGTATTCTCTAAGATTGACCTGAGGTCAGGTTACTATCAGTTGAAGATCAAGGAGGAGGATATTTCAAAAACAGCTTTCAGAACTCGATATGGTCATTATGAATTCTTAGTGATGCCTTTTGGTCTGACAAATGCCCCTGCAGCTTTTATGGAACTAATGAATAGGATATTTCAACCGCTCTTGGATATCTGTGTAATTGTATTTATTGATGACATATTGGTGTATTCAAAGAGTAATCAGGAGCATGAGGAACACTTGAGAGATGTATTGTCCATACTAAGAGAAAAGAAGTTGTATGCGAAGTTCAGCAAATGTGAATTTTGGTTGAATGAAGTTGCTTTCTTAGGCCATGTGATTTCAGGGAAGGGTATATCTGTTGATCCAAAGAAAATAGAAGCTGTAGTTGAATGGGAAGTACCAACAAATGTAACAGAAGTTCGAAGCTTTTTGGGCATGGCAGGTTATTACAGGAGATTTGTGGAGGGATTTTCTCGAATCGCTCAACCTCTCACCAAACTCACTAATAAGAATATGAAATTTGTATGGGGTGATGATTGTGAGCAAAGTTTTCAAGAGTTAAAAAGAAGATTCACTAGTGCCCCTATTCTCACTATTCCAAGTGGTAGTGAGGGATTTGTAGTTTATACTGATGCTCCAAGAAAGGGCCTAGGATGTGTTTTGATGCAGGAAGGGAGAGTAATTGCTTATGCTTCTAGGCAACTTAAAGGTTATGAATTGAATTATCCAACTCATGATTTGGAATTGGCAGCAATTATTTTTGCTCTAAAGATTTGGAGACATTATTTGTATGGTCGACAGTTTGAAATCTTTACTGATCACAAGAGTTTAAAATATATTTTCACTCAGAAAGAGTTAAACATGAGGCAGCGAAGATGGATAGAACTTCTGAAGGATTATGATTGTGCCATCCGTTATCACCCGGGCAAAGCCAATGTTGTAGCTGATGCACTTAGTAGGAAATCTACAAGTTTTATGGCTAGTTTGGTCGTGAAACAATGGAAGTCATTAGAAGAAAGTTTTGATTTGAAAGCTTTGAGCAAAGAGCAAGACTCGATGATATTGATGGCCTCCATTCAAGTGCAATCTGATCTTATTCAACAAATTAAGGAAGGACAATTACGAGATCCACATTTAATCTACTTGAGGAGTGAAGTAGAAAAGGAATTGAAGCCACAATTTCAAGTTTCAAAGGATGGCCTATTGAGATTTGGGGAGAGAGTATGTGTCACACCCCTAAAAATATCCATGATATTTAAAATTTTTTTTTTTTCGTCACAACTAACCCAGGATCCAAACACACATTTGAGGTCACTAAGAAAACATTCAGATCAAAAATTGCACTTCTATAATCTACCAATTCATAACCCTGTGCAGTTCATAAACATAGCACACATCACTCGATAATTTATACAATCTGAACTCAACTCATCAAAATAAAAACCACAATATAAATCCACAAGTGGGGAAATCTATGCAGTCACCACAATCATCGATTTACCATAAGTTCATATCATTACACGAATTTAATTTAACATTCCAAAACCCCATACATGAGGGATCCTTTAACTTACACAAAATCCACAGGTTCAGATTCACAGTCACATTTCATTAGATGCAAGGTAGCTTATACACAACTACATATATGCTAACAAAAGTTCTGCCCAACGTCTTCTAAACTCTCCACTGCCTCAGCCCATTCTTAACATTTAAGCAAGCGATACGTTATCCTGAAAAATTTATCAACAAATGGGGTGAGCATAAAGAGCTCAGCAAGTGACTAACATATCCATATCAAAATAGTACAATTTCCAAAGAGATGCAGTTTTCAAACACAAAGCAGAATATACGATTTCGTATACATAATATCATTAGGAGCAGAATCATAATTGTCCTTTTTAATCATACATATTCGGTTCCTCACAGATGGGGCATAGAGTAATTGGAGCATATCAGAAACAAAGGAAACATATCGGAGCTTAACAATGGCATTTAAAATGTTCCAAATCACATCAACGACATATGGAACATTACGAAGCAAAATCAACAGTGAATGAAGCATTTCAGAGCATATCAAACTCATATGTCGTACAGAAGCTCAAACGTCGTCCTTGACGTTGCAATCATATCATAACTATCCAGAGCACGAACAGAAATAACTCACCAAAACTCTGGATGTCATATCAAACATATAGAGGGTGTAGTGGGATCTCAGTCAGAATGTGATGCATCCATTTCTGAATGACCACCTGACAAAAGTCTCCCACGTCTGGGAGCTCCGTCCACCCACGTCTAGGTGAAGTCAAAGGGGGCCGGCAGAGCATCGCAGGCTCTAAGCAATATCCCACAAAGCGGGCAAATAAGCGCATACCAGAATATCCCACAAAGCGGGACCCCACAAAGCGGGCAAATCAGCGCATACCCTTTACCATTTCTGGCAAAGGTCCAGACAATCCCACACACCAGAGTACAAGAAGGCAGTTTCAACAATAAGTAGCATATAACGGAAGCACACGCGGAACAACCAAACGTACATGTGCCTTTTCAAAAGCAATGTGATGCAAGGAACAAATCTCTCACAAAAGTATTCGTTTTAGGAAAGAAATGAAAGCAAGAGTGTACAGGGATTCCAAGCAATCATAATCAGCTCAATTCTAATCAGAAGATTAGACGAAATTCAAGTATCCAAAGGAAATGGAACAGAATACGCGAAATCGACCAAAGCTCGATTTCGGACAGAATTCCAGTGGCACATCAAACAAATATTTCAGAATAACAATTATGCTCCAATACCCATAAGAAGACTATGGTCAAATCATATATCAATCTATATTCGGATGGAACAGATTTCATATGAAACAGGGCTCCCAACACAGAGTTACCTCTGATTTGGTAACACAAGGTCAAAATCACAATCACTCTTTTGCAGAATTTATAGGGTCGGATTCAACGGATAATAGGGTAGGCAATTGAATTCCAAAATTTTCAAACCATACGTCAAAAGAAAGATTTTCAAGTCTAGTTTCAAATAAAATCAGTTTGGTACAATTCAGAATTTTCAACAGGGAGTTATAGGCATTTTAGTAGTGATAGGTCAGAAATCTTGAACTCTGTTTTACAGCGTCTATAGGCTCATTTGAAAAAAATGTTTGGGTAAGTATTCGGTGTCCAAAATCTACAAAATCGGTGTCAAAAGAAAGACATAAGAGTCTAATTACAAACAAAATAGTTCCTGCCTGAATTCACATCTTATACTAAAACTTACAGCCGAAGCAGTGTATAGGGGTCAGTTTACCGAAAATATTTCAGAATGCATGGTTTTAGGTCCAAAACGAGTCATATCAGTTTCAAAACAGAAATCTTCCAATTTATTTTGAATCAACATAAAAACAGAGTCTAATACTTCTGTAGGATGGGGTTAGAACACTTGCCTTTGGAAATTTTGACCCGAAATGACAAGATTAAAGCAAGAACCCTAAAAGCCCCAATTTTCTTTCTCTTCTTCTTCTTCTTCTTCTTCTTCTTCTTCTTCTTCTTCTTCTTCTTCTTCTTCTTCTTCTTCTTCTTCTTCTTTCTTTCTTTCTTTCCCTGATCACCCACGAGCTGCCTCCTCTGCTTCCTTACAACGAAGGCAGAGAAAGCTTAAGCGGTGGAATTTGTCATTTGGTGCATTTTGCAGTTTAGTCCTTGTTTTTATCATATTCACGATTAGGTCCTTAGGGTTTACATATAGGTCCTCAGATTCTTTTTTTTTTTTTTTTTTTTTTGAACAGATCTCCCAAATCTTAAAAATAAGTTACCTCTGATTCATACTCTATTTCTTTTGTCAATTAAAATAGATGCTTACATTATCACCAAAAATTTATACGAACATTCGAAAATGAGGGGTGTTACAGTATGTGTACCAAATGAACCAGATATCAAGAATCAAATCCTAAATGAAAGTCATACTTCAAAGTACACCCTACACCCTGGAAGCACTAAGATGTATAAAGATCTTCAAAGTCATTATTGGTGGGAAGGCATGAAGAAGGAAATTGCAATGTATGTTTCAAAATGTTTGACGTGTCAGCAAATCAAAGTAGAACACCAAAGACCTGGAGGGTTACTGCAACCTTTAGTTATTCCTGAATGGAAATGGGAATGTATTACTATGGATTTTGTTTCAGGGCTACCCAGAACCTCGAGGAAGCATGATGCTATTTGGGTTATCATTGATAGGTTAACAAAATCTGCACATTTCCTACCGATTAATATGACTTATTCGCTTGATAGACTTGCAGATTTATATGTTAATGAAATAGTAAGACTTCATGGTATTCCAAAGGAGATTATCTCTGATAGAGACTCCAGATTTCTCTCTAGATTCTGGAGAAGATTGCAGGAGTCGATGGGCACTAAAGTTAAGTTTAGTACTGCATATCATCCTCAGACTGATGGTCAGTCAGAAAGAACAATTCAAACACTTGAGGATTTGCTTAGAGCCTATGTTATGGATTGGAAAGGTGAATGGGATAAGGATATTTCACTTGTTGAGTTCACGTATAATAATAGTTATCATTCAAGTATTCAGATGGCTCCTTATGAAGCTTTATATGGGCGAATGTGCATAACACCTATATGTTGGGAGGAAGTTGGTGACAGAAAGCTGTTAGCACCGGACAAGGTACAAGAAACTACTGACAAAATTCAAGTTATAAGAAAAAGGCTAAAAACTGCTCAGAGTCGTCAAAAGAGTTATGCCGACAATAGAAGGCGAGATATTGAGTTTGAAATCAGAGATTTTGTATTCTTAAAAGTCTCCCCTTCCAAAGGCATTATAAGGTTTGGGAAGAAAGGAAAATTAAGCCCAAGATTTATTGGACCTTTTGAGGTTCTTGAGAGGGTTGGTTCTGTCGCTTACAGGATTGCATTACCACCAGCATTGAGCCATGTCCATGATATATTTCATGTCTCGATGATTAGGAAGTATATGTATGACCCTTCTCACATCATTAAGTATGAGCTGGTGGAGATCAATAAAGATTTATCCTATGTGGAAGAGCCTATGCAGATTATTGACAAGAAAGAAAAAGTCCTAAGGAATCGGGTCATTCCACTGGTTCAAGTAATTTGGAGACATCATTCTGGAGCGGAGACAACTTGGGAGCTAGAAGAGAAAATGAAAAAGGTGTATCCTCGTCTTTTCATCGAATAGAGGTACGATAAATTTAGAGGACTAAATTTTTCTTTTAAGGGGGGGAGAGTGTAACACCCCTCGTTTCCGAATGTTCGTATAATTTTGGTGATAATGTAAGCATCTATTTTAATTGACAAAAGAGATAGAGTATGGATTAGAGGTAACTTATTTTTAAGATTTGGGAGATCTGTTCAAAAAAAAAAAAAAAGAATCTGAGGACCTATATGTAAACCCTAAGGACCTAATCGTGAATCTGATAAAAACAAGGACTAATCTGCAAAATGCACCAAATGACAAATCCCACCGCTTAAGCTTCTCTGCCTTCGTTCTTAAGGAAGCAGAGAAGGCAGCTCGTGGGTGATCAGGGAAAGAAAGAAAGAAAGAAGAAGAAGAAGAAGAAGAAGAAGAAGAAGAAGAGAAACAAAAATTGGGGCTTTTGGGGTTCTTGCTTTAATCTTTTCACTTCGGGTCAAAATTCTCAAAGGCAAGTGTTCTAACCCCATCCTACAGAAGTATTAGACTCTGTTTTTATGTTGATTCAAAATAAATTGGAAGATTTCTATTTAGAAACTGATATGTCTCTCTTTGGACTTAAAACCATGGATTCTGAAATATTTTCGGTATACTGACCCCTATACACTGTTTCGGCTATAAGTTTTAGCACCAAATGTGAATTCAGGCAGGAACTATTTTGTTTGTAATTAGACTCTTATGTCTTTCTTTTGACACCGATTTTGTAGAATTTGGACACCGAATACTTACCCAAACATTTTTTTCAAATGAGACTATAGATGCTGTAAAACAGACTTCAAGATTTCTGATCTATCGATACTAAATTACCTATAACTCCCTGTTGAAAATTCTGATTTGTACTAAACTGATTTTATTTGAAACTAGATTTGAAAATCTTTCTTTTGACATACAGTTTGGAAATTTTGGAATTCAATTGCCTACCCTATTATCTGTTGAGTCCGACCCTATAAATTTTGCAAAACAGTGATTGTGATTTTGACCTTGTGTTACCAAATCTGAGGTAACTCTGTGTTGGGAGCCCTGTTTCATATGAAATCTGTTCCATCCGAATATAGATTGATATATGGTTCGACCATAGTCTTCTTATGGGTATTGGAGCATAATTGTTATTCTGAAATATTTGTTTGATGTGCCACTGGAATTCTGTCCGAAATCGAGCTTTGATCGATTTCGCGTATTCTGTTCCCTTCCTTTGGATACTTGAATTCGTCTAACCTTCTTATTTGAATTGAGCTAACTATAATTGGATTCCCTGTACACTCTTGCTTCCATTTTTCTTTCTAAAATGAATACATTTGTGAGAGATTTGTATCCTTGCGTCATTTGTTTTTAAAAAGGCACATATAAGCTTCGTTGTTCCGCGTGTGCTTCCGATATATGCTACTTATTGTTGAAACTGCCCTTTTGTACTCTGGTGTGTGGGATTGTCTGGACCTTTGCCAGAAATGGTAAAGGGTATACGCTATTTGCCCGCTTTGTGGTGTCCCGTTATGTGGGATATTCTGGACCTTTGCCAGAAATGGTAAAGGGTATGCGCTTGTTGCCCGCTTTATGGGTATGTGATTAGAGCCTGCGATGCTCTGCCGGCCCCCTTTGACTTCACCTAGACGTGGGTGGATGGAGCTCCCAAACGTGGGAGACTTTTGTCAGGTGGTCATTCAGAAATGGTTGAATCACATTCTGACTGAGATCCCACTACACCCTCTATATGTTTGATATGACATCCAGAGTTTTGGTGAGTTATTTCTGTTCATACTCTGGATAAGATTGATATGATTGCAACGTCAAGGACGACGTTTGAGCTCTTGTACGATATGTGTACCTATATGCTCTGAAAGGCTTCATTCACTAATGATTTTGCTTCGAAATGTTCCTTATGCTGTTGATATGCTTCGAGACATTTTATATGCCATTGATAAGCTCTGATATGTTTCCTTTGTTTCTGATATGCTCCAATTACTCTATGCCCTATCTGTCAGGAACCAAATATGCATGATTGAAAGGACAAACTGTGATTCTGCTCCTAATGATATTATGTCTACGAAATCGTATATTCTGCTTTGTGTTTGAAACTGTATCTCTTTGGAAATTGTACCCTTTTGATATGGATATGTTAGTCACTTGCTGAGCTCTTTATGCTCACCCCGTTTGTTGATAAATTTTTCAGGATAGCGTATCGCTTGCTTAAATGTTAAGAATGGGCTGAGGCAGTGGAAAGTTTAGAAGACGTTGGGCAGAACTTTTGTTAGCATATATGTAGTTGTGTATGAGCTACCTTGCATCTAATGAAATGTGACTATGAATCTAAACCTGTGGATTTTGTGTAAGTTAATGGATCCCTCATGTATAGGGTTTTGGAATGTTAAATTAAATTCGTGTAGTGATATGAACTTATGGTAAATCGATGATTATGGTGACTGCATAGAATTCCCCACTTGTGGATTTACACTGTGGTTTTTATTTTGATGAGTTGAGTTCAGATTGTATGAATTATTGAGTGATGGGTGCTATGTATATGAATTGCACAGGGTTATGAATTGGTAGATTATAGAAGTGAAAATTTTGATCTGAATGTTTTCTTAGTGACCTCAAATGTGTGTTTGGATCCTGGGTTAGTTGTGATGAAGATTTTAAATATTATCGATACGTTTTGTGGGGTCGTGACACTGGCGGTGCTACCGCCTAGCCAAGCGGTGCCACCGCCTGGCTCTCGGGTGCTGGGCGGTGCCACCGCCCAGCTAGGTGGTGCAACCGCCTAGCTCTCGGGTGTTGGGCGGTGCCACCGCCCAGTCTGGCGGTGCCACTGCCCAGTCTGGCGGTGCCACCGCCAGAACCTTCGGTTCACTGGTTGGGCTTTAAGTTCAACCCAAACCAAGCCTAATTTTGGGCCTAGTTGGCCCCTAACCAGGATATAGGATTATTTTTTAATCCTAATCCTAATTACATGTGAACTACATAACTAAAAACATCCTAAGCAAGTTTTCAACCGCGAACGTCGAGTCTTGTTCTAGCGAGCTTTCCGATGAACTTCTGGCGGACTTCTGATATGCCCTCGGATTTTTTCCGACGGACTCCCAGTGGGCTCCCGATCTTAGGACGACTTCAACAAGTAGCCAAGCCTTCTCGCTGATTTCCGCGAACCTCCGACGATCTCTTCGGCGAACTTCCGAAAATTCCGACAAGTTCCTGATTTCTTCTCGGTTGGTTCCGGCAGCATCTCCGACGATTCTTCGGACTCTTAAACGTCCATCTAACTTGACTCCGGTATTCATGCTTTATATTTTTTGGTTATCGTAGTTAATCCTGCACACACAAGCCAAAACTCTACTCCGATCTAGACAATTATTACAACGCGAATTGACATTCTGTTGCCCGGCACATCATTGGTTGGTGCTTCATCCGATTCTTCAGCGCATCGTCCTCTCTTGCGGCATGTTGCCCAATCGACGGTTGACCTCAGCAACCCCGATATCCTTGGCGCAATTTCGCTCTTGGCCCGATGCCCGACGTCCGAAGCCTTCTGCCATCCAATATCCAAACGTGATCTCCTCCGGCGCAACGTCAATTCCTCCTGCGTTAACTGTCTAATCCTGATCGAGTAGACCTGCATCACTCAAAATGTAGTTAAACATATAAACACAATCAATTAGTTTCATCGTCAAAATCCGAGATTCAACAGGCCCTACTTTGCATGTTTCACCCCAAAACTAATGTAACTTTTGTTGCAAATTTGGGCATATAGCTTATCATTGTCCATTTAAGAAATGTAGTCCACATAAACTAATTTGGGTTCCTATAAGGAACCGTAAAGAACTCTATGCAAAATGATAAGTTAAGCCGATTAATTTTTGAGGCACCCAAGCTCAAATGAGTACCTAAAAATTATCCTTTTTTGTAGAAACGGTTACCATCACAAGCTAGAAACAAGATATGGTACATTGATAGTGGATACTCAAGGCATATAACCAGAGATCCATCTCAATTCTCTAAGCTCACTAGCCTAGATGAAGGATATATCACCTTTAGAGACAACAACAAGGGTAAAATCATTGGCAAAAGAACTATAGGTAACACATCCTAAGTATTAGTCAAATGTGTGATAAAGGATACATCATTAGATTTGAATCCAATGCTTGCATTATTGAAAAACCACACAAAAAACACATCTATAGTTGCTCTAAAACAAAATAATGTATACACTATCGACATTGATGATCTTTGTAATGCAATGTATTTTTCAGTTTTAAATGATGATGCTTGGCTTTGGCATAGGAGATTATGTCATGCTAGTAAGAAACTAATCTCTCAAATCTCATCCAAAGAACTTGTAAGAGAGATTCCTCACATTAAGTTCGTTAAAGACAGTATGTGTGATGCATGTCAATTAGGAAAACAAATGAAAGGTAGTTTCAAACCAAAGAACCAAATAAGCATCTCTAGACCATTGCAATTGATCCACATAGACTGATTCAGACCAATTGCTACATCAAGTCTAGGAGGTAGCAAATACGCCTTTGTCATCATAGATGATTATAGTAGATACACTTGGACTTACTTCTTGACATACAAAAGTAATTGCTTTGGGTATTTCTTTAAGTTTTGTAAACTTATTCAAAATGAAAAGGTGCCCAGCAATTGACGTACTGGAACAAGAGTGCTTTGATTATGTCTTAGGTATTATAGTTAGATAGTAGATGCTAGTCATAGGTGCTCAGCAAGCCAATCACGTGAGTGATAACACGTGTGACTTGACACGGAATCTTTTTGCTTATTATATTTTAGCATTTATTACTTTATATTGACTATTGCATATATGCATGTATATATTGTGATGTCCTTAGATCTATGCAATGGAAATCGGATCGTGATGAGATCACGATAATGAGACCGATTCACCTTTAAACACAGATCCTAAATAATCTTGGTCATAGGTTACTCGAGAGGGACATCAAGATAACCAGACAGACTGGTATGCTGTATACCCATCCATATGATAGATGTAGCTAGTCTTATGGTTGCTCGTGTGGGGACACTAGGGATACAATACAGGTGCTTATTGGAGAATGAGTTCATTGATTGATCCGTTTACGGAATGCTGGATGGTTGATGATACCTTATTGTCTGACAACGATTCCGTAGTCCTAGTGGTGTATTTGGTCCTTAGGCTTGAGACACCAAGGATGTCCTGTATGAGTGCTCCATTTTTTGATACCAAACTTATAGGTTTGGATGTCCCAGATCTTATACAACCGGTCATTTGGGAGTGCTAGTCAATCTTACAAGGGCTATTGAGTGTCGATAGAGGATCATCCACTCTCGGTGTCATGAGAGAAATATCTCATGTGTTCTTGCTCAGACAAATCCTTGGCCGGGGTCATTTGAATTGAGAGAGAAAGAGTTCTCTGGGAGAATCAGATTAGAGCGAGACTCGAGTAGAAACCGTGTGGGTCTGATAGCACCATGCCTAGTATACGGTCTTTGGGATATTAGATGGATGAGGGACTATAGGTACATGGTAATTGAGGATAGATAGGTCCAATGGATTGGATTCCCCTATATCGTCAGGGACTGCGACGTAGTGGCCTAGTACGTCCACAATTGATGAGTCAAGTGAATTATTATAGAGATAATAATTCACTAAGCTAGAAGGAGTTCTGACAGGTATAACTCACGGCCAGCTAGATATTAGGCCTAGAGAGTCACACACATATGGTAGGCACTACGATGAATAGAGGTACGGAATTGAGATATTCGCCGGAGCCCTTGTCTTATTGGATATCCAATAAGCCCCTGAATTATTGGATCCTATGGATGAGATCTAATAAGAGCCCATGAGAGATTATTGGATAGAGATCCACTAATCTAAGAGGCTTGGGTAGTTAAATGCAGATCCAATACCCAATAGGAGAGGATCCATTAGGGTTTGACAGGGGACCTCTATAAATAGGAGGGATTCAATGGTTCATAGGCTAGAGCTTTTGCTTGCCTCTCCTATTCTCCTCCCTCTCTCCATCTCAAAGTAGGCTTGGAGTTTTGAGGAGCATCGTCGCAGCCCTGCTATGTGGATCACCGCTAGAGAGGAGGGCGTTTGACCTCCTTCACCCTCTCCTACAAATCTATAGGGATTCAGGGATATACGATCTCCCTAAGTAAAACAATCTATTCTATACGATGTTTTAAGTTTCGTGAATTTTTGCGCACCAATCTTCGCACGATGAAGAACATCTCTTTGGGAATAGGAGATTTTGTTTTCTATTCTTCTGCTACGCATGTGATGTCGCCCCCAAAGATTTCCCAATAGTAGATTGAGTTAGAATTGGGAGATAATCCCACTAACTTAATTAGGGGCCAATTGGGCCCTTAACAGGGCTAAATTGGGCCGAATTGAATAGCCCATTCAACCCTTGAAAACATGGCTAATGGTGGCACCGCTAGGGCTGGCGGTGGCACCGCCTAGGAGACCCATTCTCCTAGGTGGTCTAGGTGGTGGTACCGCCCAATAATGGCGATGGTACCACTAGTACCCAAAAATTCGGGGATGTGATACTTTTTGGCTCCAATTTTGAAGCCATTGGGGCCTATAAAAACCCTACCCTTTTCTATATAAAAGGGTATGAAAAGTATTAGCATAATCTTGAGTCTTTCAAGTGTTAAAGAGTTGTAAAAGGGCTAGAGTCCTCCTCCTCCTCCCTTTCTAAGTGTTGAGATCATTCAAGAGAGGTGTGTGTCACGCCCCCCGAATTTAATTCTCATTTAGGAGGTGTGAACCTAATTCAAGATTGATAATATTTAATTCAACAAACAATCCAGGATCCAATCACACCTTTGAGGTCACTAAGAAAAACATTCAAGTCATTCACCTCTACAATCCACAATTCACAAAACCTGTGCAGTCTATAATCATACATCATGTCACTAGATGATTCTTAAAATCCAAAAACAACTTAACTAAACCATAACTATATCATAAATCCATAAGCGCGGTAATTAATGCAATCACAAAACCAACATGTACTACATGTTTATATCAGTACACAGTTTAGACTTAACATTTCCAAAATCCTGACATAAGAGGTACTTTTCAAATATTTACAAGATACATCAATCTAGATTTGTAATTGATATTTCATTACACCCAAAAAGAACTTATACAACATCAACCTATCAAGTACAAAATATTTGCCCCAAAATCTTCTAGTCTTCCACTGCCTCAACCCAATTTACACATTTTAGTGAGCGATAAGCTATCCTGAAAAATTTATATAGCAACGGGGTGAGCATTTAAAGCTCAGCAAATGACTAACATATCCATAGCGAAGAGGACAGTTTTCAAACAAATGAGATATCAAAATATAAAGCAGAGATACAGGATGAAACAGTAGCATGTTTTATTTGAATGCAGAATTACAATATCATATCGTTCGAAGCACGTTTTATTCATACAGTCGAAGAAAGGTAATTGGAGCATATCATTGGCATAAGGAGCATATCGATGACATATGGTAGTTTTCAAGGTATAACAAAGACTTATAACATTTCAGAAATATATCAAAGAACAAAACATAAATAGAAGCTCAAATGTCACATGACGATGCATTCATTTCATTCTTATCCAAAGCATGCATAGAAACATAGCTAAAGCTTTGGATATCATATCAAACACATAGAAGGTGAAGTGAGATCATAACATAATATGGTTCATCCATTTCTGAATGGCCAATAAACATAAGTCTCCCACGTTTGGGAGCTCCATCCACCCACGTCTGAGTAAAGTCATAGGGGGCCAGCAGAGCATCGCGGGCTCTAAGCATAACTCCCTTTACCATTTCTGGCAAAGGTCCACATTTATCCCACAAACACCGGAGTATAAAGGGACAGTATGAATAATGAAATTAGCATATATTGGAAGCACATGCGGAACAATGAAATGTACATATGCCTTTCGAGTCAATACGATACAAACATAATCTTTCACAAATGTATTCAGATTTAAAAGGAAACAAAAGCAAGAGCATACAAGGATTTCAAGAAATCATATATAGCTCAATTGAAATACGAAAGTTAGATAAATTCAATGTCCAAAGAAATGAAATAGGAAGAAGCACATATTGAAAGCAAATGTGGAACAATGGGATGCATGTGCCGAATCATTACGATGCAAACATGATCTTTAGATGATAGCTGCATATGTACAAATAAATAAAGGACAAGAGTATACAAGAATTTAAGGTAATAATGTAAAGCTTAATTGAAGTAAGAGTTTTTGCTGAAATCGATTTCCAAAGAGAAGAAATAAGGAAAGTCGAAATCGACCAAAGCTCGATTCTGGCATAATATGATAGGAACATTATATGAACTATTTGGATAACCTATTATACTCCAATTTATACAAAATAGGTGTCATTAGAAATCTTTGTCAATCTAGTTTTACGCAAATCAAGTTTTACAAGAATTGGAATTTACAACAGGGAGTTACAGATAATTTCGTAGCAAAAGGTCTGAAAATATTAGCTCTGTTTTATTGAATCCATAGGGTCGATGAAAGCAGATGTTTTAGTTAGCAATTATACTCCAAAAATTTCAAATCAGATATATACAGAAAGCATTTTGAGTCTAGCTTCGAATAAATCATACTTTGTATGAATCTGAGTTCACAGCAGAAAGTTATAAGTAGTTAAGCAACAAGAGGTCAGAAATTTCAATCCCTGTTTTGTAGAATCTGTAGGGTTAATTTAAACAGAAGTCTTATTAGGCATTTAAACTCCAAATCATTCGATCTTAGTATCAAAATAAAGATTTTTTTGTCTACTTTTAAATGGAATATGTCTTGTCTAAATCAGAGTTTATTACAAAATGTTATGACCAAAAAATTACATAGAGGTCAGATTACCGAAAAATTACATATTCATAGCTTTATATCAAAACGAAAGAAGGTCTGGTTCTCAGTTGAAATCTTTCAAATTTTGTAGAATAAAAATGGAAATAGAGATTAAGGTTACTGTGGGATGGGGTTAGAACACTTGCCTTAAAATTATTTGAATCCCAAATGTGAGAAAATTGATGAAAAACCTCAAGCTCTTCTTCTTCTTCTTCTTCTTCTTCTTCTTTTTCTCAAACTCACGTTGGCTGCAACTCTTCAGGTTTGTTTTCTTTAACCTTTCATCGAATTATTTGGGTTTTGGCTAATGCAAAAGTTACAAGGTGAAAGGGGCTAGGTGTCATCTTTAGAGCAAAGATAAGTGGCACCAACCTTAGGTTAGCTAGTGACACATGTCCACTATATATATATATATATATATATAAAACTTAAATCTGAATCTTTCATAAATTATATCAAACTTCTAATATTTACTCTTAGGTCCCTAGCCATAAACTTTTAATATAATATCATTGAATATAAAATTATTATTAAATAATCCTTATTTTTACAAATAAACCTTTTACTAAATTTTTAAAAAATGGGGGATGTTACACTCTCCCCTCCTTAAAGAAAAATTTAGTCCTCTAAATTTATCATACCTCATTCGACGAAAAGACGAGGATAAGCTTTCATCATTTCTTCCTCAAGCTCCCAAGTTGTTTCCTCTCCAGAATGATATCTCCAGATTACTTTAACTAGAGGGATAACCCGATTCCTCAAGATCTTTTCTTTTTTATCAATAATCTGAGTGGGCTCTTCCACATAAGACAAGTCTTTATCAATCACCATCGGCTCATACTTAATGATATGAGAGGGATCAGGTATATACTTACTGATCATTGAAACATGAAATATTTCATGGATATGGCACAATGATGGTGGCAAGGCAATCCTGTAAGGGACAGAACCAACCCTCTCAAGAATCTCAAAAATTCCAATAAATCTTGTGCTTAACTTTCCTTTCTTCCCAAATCTTACAATGCCTTTAGAAGAGGAGACCTTCAGGAATACAAAATCCCCGATTTGAAGCTCAATATTTCGTCTTCTGTTATCAGCATAACTCTTTTGACGACTCTGAGCAGTCTTTAACCTTTTTCTTATAAGTTGAATTTTCTCTATAGTCTCTTGTACTTTTTCTGGTGCTAATAACTTTCTGTCGCCAATTTCTTCCCAACATATAGGCGTCCTGCACTTTCGCCCATATAAAGCTTCATAAGGAGCCATCTGAATACTTGAATGATAACTATTATTGTAAGTGAACTCAATAAGAGAGATATCTTTATCTCATTCACCTTTCCAATCCATAACATAGGCTCGAAGCAAATCCTCAAGTGTTTGAATGGTTCTTTCTGATTGACCATCAGTTTGAGGGTGATAAGCAGTGCTAAACTTGACTTTAGTGCCAATAGATTCCTGTAACCTTCTCCAAAATCTAGATAGAATTCTGGAGTCTCTGTCAGAGATTATCTCCTTTGGAACACTATGAAGTCTTACTATTTCATTTATATATAAATCTGCAAGCCTATCAAGAGAATAAGTCATATTGATCAGTAGAAAATGAGCAGATTTCATTAACCTATCAATGATAACCCAAATAGCATCATGCTTTCTAGAAGTTTGGGGTAGTCCTGAAATAAAGTCCATGGTAATACATTCCCATTTCCATTCAGGAATATCTAAAGGTTGCAACAAACCTCCAGGTCTTTGGTGTTCTGCTTTGATTTGCTGACAAGTCAAACACTTTGAAACATATATTGCAATCTCCTTCTTCATGCCTTCCCACCAATAATGACTTTGGAGATCTCTATACATCTTAGTGCTACTAGGATGCATGGTGTACTTTGAATTATGACCATCCCTCAGGATTTGATTTTTGATATCTGAGTCATTTGGAATACATATTCTATCCCTAAATCTCAATAGGCCATCCTCTGAAACTCGAAAATTCACTTTTAATCCCTTTTCTACTTCATTCCTTAAGCAGATCAAGCGTCGATCTCGTAGTTGTCCTCCTTTAATTTGTTGAATGAGATCAGATTGCACTTGGATGGAGGTCATTAATATCATTGAGTCTTGCCCTTTTCTCATAACATTCGAATCATAATTCTCTTCTAATAACTTCAATTGCTTCATAACCAAAGTCGCCATAAAACTTGTAGATTTTCTACTAAGGGCATCTGCTACAACATTAGCTTTACCCGGGTGATAACGAATGGTACAATCATAATCCTTTAGAAGTTCTATCCATCTCCGCTGTCTCATGTTTAACTCTTTTTGAGTAAAAATATACTTTAAACTCTTATGATCAATAAAGATTTCAAATGTTCGTCCATACAAGTAATGCCTCCAAATCTTTAGAGCAAAAATAATTATTGCCAATTCCAAATCATGAGTTGGATAATTCAGTTCATAACTCTTTAGTTGTCTAGAAGCATAAGCAATCACTTTCCCTTCTTGCATCAAAACACATCCAAGGCCCTTTCTTGAGGCATCAGTGTAAACCATAAATCCCTCATCACCACTTGGAATAGTGAGAATAGGGGCACTAGTCAATCTCCTTTTTAACTCTTGAAAACTTTGCTCACAATCATCACCCCATACAAATTTCATATTCTTTTGAGTGAGTTTGGTGAGAGGTTGAGCGATTCGAGAAAATCCCTCCACAAATCTCCTATAATAACCTGCCATGCCCAAGAAGCTTCTAACTTCTGTCACGTTTCTTGGTACTTCCCACTTAACAACAACTTCAACTTTCTTTGAATCAACAGATATATCCTTCCCTGAAATCACATGGCCTAAGAAAGCAATTTCATTCAACCAAAATTCACATTTGCTGAACTTTGCATAGAACTTCTTTTCTCTTAGTATGGATAATACATTTCTCAAGTGTTCCTCATGCTCCTGATTACTCCTTGAATATACTAATACGTCATCAATGAATACAATCACACAATCATCCAAGAATGGCTGAAATATCCTATTCATCAGTTCCATAAAAGCTGTAGGGGCATTAGTTAAACCAAAAGGCATCACTAAGAATTCATAGTGACCATATCGAGTTCTAAAAGTTGTTTTTGGAATATCCTCCTTCATGATCTTCAACTGATAGTAACCTGACCTTAAATCAATCTTGGAGAATACTTGTGCACCCTGTAATTGATCAAACAAATCATCAATTCTGGGTAGGGGATACTTATTTTTTATGGTCACCTGATTCAATTGTCTATAATCAATACAAAGCCTTAACGTTCCATCCTTCTTCTTAACTAATAGCACCGGAGCACCCCATGGTGAAACATTGGGTCGAATGAAACCCTTATCTAATAGTTCTTATAGTTGCTTTTTCAATTCCTCTAGCTCGAGTGGTGCCATTCTGTAAGGAGGCTTAGATATTGGGGTTGTCCCAGGGACCAAATCAAGAGTAAATTCACCCTCTCTATCTGGAGATAAACCAGGCAAGTCATCTGGAAATACATAAGGGAACTCTTTGACCATTGTAATTTCATTTAGGTGAGTTTCTTGATTTGAATGCTCCTTTACACATACTATATAACAAAAACAACCCTTCTGCATAAAACGATAAGCTTGAAGTGCTGATATCAAGCAAGGAGGCAAATCATGCCTAATACCCTCAAAGTAAAATATAGGCTGATCTGGTATGCAGAAAGTAATTATTTTTGTATAGCAATCAACACTAGCATGATAGGAAGATAGCCAATCCATGCCAAGTATAATATCAAAACCCTGGATCTCTAGGAGAATCAAATCAGCAAGAAGTTCACATTCTCCGATAGAAATCAAACAAGATGGATAAACCAAGTTTGTTGTCAAAGAATCCCCAACAGCAGTAGTTACATATAACATATAATCCAAGGGTCTAGGTTCAATGCCCAAGTAACAAGCAAAGTGTTGTGAAACAAAAGATAAGTTGGAACCAGGATCAAACAAAACTTTTACATTTCTTTTAGAAACATGAAGAATACCTTCAACCACTGATTTAGAGGCTCTGGAATCTTGTTCAGTAATAGCATATACTCTAGCATGGGCTGTTGACTTAGGAGGCAGTGGCTCTTTCTTCTTGTTCAGTGGGCAATCTCTTACTTTATGATCTAATTTCTCGCAAGCAAAATAAGCTCCAGTCGTCCGAAAACATTGACTTGTTTCATGATTTAATCCACATTTAGCACATGAATGAGTCCTCTATGGTAGTTTTTCTTTCTCAAATCTGGATATCTTGACCCTCTTATAACTTGTTTCAGATTCATTCCCTCTCTTATTTTTGCTGATAAACTTCTTATCTTTCTTGTCCTTGATTTCTTGAATTCCCTCCAAGTCTCTTTCAATTATCAAAGCCCTTTCGACCACATCGGCATAAGCTTGGAGTTTTAATGCTGATATTCGACTTCTTATAGCTGGCCTTCGACCCCTTTCAAATTTCTTTGCTTTTTTAATTTCATCATCAGTTATATGAGTGGCAAATCTGGAGAGCTCAGTGAATTTGGATTCATACTTTACAATTGTCAAATTTCCCTAGATGAGATCCAAGAACTCCAATTCTTTCTGCTCTCTAATACAATCTGGAAAATATTTATCGTTGAACTTTTCTATGAATGCCTTCTATGTGATTGGCTCATGTTTGATTTCAGAAATCCTTTTAATCATTGTCTCCGCCTCTCCTTCCAACATAAAGGCTGCAAGAGAAACCATTTGGTCTTCAGGGCAATTTAAGACATAAAATATTTTTTCTTTCTGCATCATCAATCGCTCTGCTGTCATTGGATCAGGCTCACCACTAAAACTAGGAGGACTAGGCTTCTTAAACTGTTCAATTCTCAACCTAGTATGGTTTGATGCTCCCGTTCTATTATTTCCTCCTTGTTAGACTTGTTGTTGCATCACTTGTGTCATAGTCTCCAGAGTTCTCATAATTCCACTTAATTGATCAGCAGTAGATGCAATAGGAGAACCAGATGTCCTCGTCATCCTCGCTTCCTAAAAACAACAAAAGAGATTTTTTTTTTTTATCAATATCTGAATAAAATTCACTAAACCACCAAATTCTTTTTGTGTATCTAGCATATCAAAATAATAATAATAATAATAATAATAATAATAATCTTAGTGATCCTCAAATCATGCTCTGATACCACTAAGTCACGGCCCCCGAATTTAATTCTCATTTAGGAGGTGTGAATCTAATTCAAGATTGATAATATTTAATTCAACAAACAATCCAGGATCCAATCACACCTTTGAGGTTACTAAGAAAAACATTCAAGTCATTCACCTCTACAATCCACAATTCACAAAACCTGTGCAGTCTATAATCATACATCATGTCACTAGATGATTCTTAAAATCCAAAAGCAACTTAACTAAACCATAACTATATCATAAATTCATATGCGCAGTAATTAATGCAATCATAAAACCAACATGTACTACATGTTTATATCAGTACACAGTTTAGACTTAACATTTCCAAAATCCTAACGTAAGAGGTACTTTTCAAATATTTACAAGATACATCAATCTAGATTTGTCATTGATATTTCATTACACCCGAAAAGAACTTATACAACATCAACCTATCAAGTACAAAATATTTGCCCCAAAATCTTCTAGTCTTCCACTGCCTCAACCCAATTTACATATTTTAGTGAGCGATAAGTTATCCTAAAAAATTTATATAGCAACGGGGTGAGCATATAAATCTCAGCAAATGACTAACATATCCATAGCAAAGAGGACAGTTTTCAAACAAATGAGATATCAAAATACAAAGCAGAGATACAGGATGAAACAGTAGCATGTTTTGTTTGAATGCATAATTACAATATCATATCGTTCGAAGCACTTTTATTCATACAATCGAGGAAAGGTAATTGGAGCATATCATTGGCATAAGGAGCATATCGATGACATATGGTAGTTTCCAAGGTATAACAAAGACTTATAACATTTCAGAAATATATCAAAGAACAAAACATGAATAGAAGCTCAAATGTCATATAACGATGCATTCATTTCATTCTTATCCAAACCATGCATAGAAACATAGCCAAAGGTTTGGATATCATATCAAACATATAGAAGGTGAAGTGGGATCATAACATAATATGGTCCATCCATTTCTGAATGACCAACAAACATAAGTCTCCCACGTTTGGGAGCTCCATCCACTCACGTCTGAGTGAAGTCATAGGCGGCCGGTAGAGCATCGCAGGCTCTAAGCATAACTACCTTTATCATTTCTGGCAAAGGTTCACATTTATCCCACAAACACCGGAGTACAAAGGGACAGCATGAATAATGAAACTAGCATATATTGGAAGCACATGTTGTTGAATCTCGGATTTTGATGATGAAGTCAATTGTCATTTGTTATCTAATCTATATGTTGAGATAAGTGTGCAGGATTAACTACGATGAGAGTAAGACATGCAACAGGAGTTGCGCCGGAGTTAGGACAATGATCACGTTGGGAGTTAGAGAGTTCAACGGAAGTTTGGACAGTCGTCGGAGGTTCTGCGGGAACAAATCCGAGAAGTCCATAAGCTTGCCAAAGAAGCTCGTCAGAACTCGCCAATTGGATCGTCGCAAGTCCAGGAGTTTGCCGGAAGTCCGTAGGAGCATCACCGAGGGTTCATCGAATGATCGACGGAAGTTCGCCGGAAGCTCGCCGGAAGAAGCGATTGGCGCACCGGAGCAAGTTACAGTAAATGTCTTAGGGAATATCATAGTTAGCACAATGATTAAGTTAGAAATGGGAGGTGATCCCATTAACTTAATCTTGGGCCAATTGGGCCCTTGAAAAACCCAAATTGGGCCGAATGGATCAACCCATTCGGACCCTGATTTCTGCCAGGCGGTTGAACCGCCCAAGCCAGGAGGTGGCACCGCCTGGGCTGAGTCTCCGAGGGAGACTGGGCGGTGCAACCGCCCCAGCCAAGAGGTGGCACCGTCTGGGCTCAATCTCCGAGTGAGACTGGGCGGTGCAACCTCCCCTAACAAGAGGTGGCACCGCCTAAGCTCGGTCTTCGAGCTCTCGCAGGAGGTGCAACCGCACAAGTCAGGAGGTGGCACTGCTTGAGCTCGATCTTCGAGCTCTGGCAGGAGGTGCAACCGCCCCTAACAAGAGGTGGCACCGCCCAGAGGCTCAGTCTTCGAGCTCTGCCAGGCGGTGTAACCGCTCCAGTCAGGAGGTGCAACCGCCAGATTCCGGAATTTCGGGAATTGACAGTTTTGAGCTCCAAATTTGAACTGAGGTGGCACCGCCTAAGTCTCCCACGTTTGGGAGCTCCATCCACTCACGTCTGAGTGAAGTCATAGGCGGCCGGTAGAGCATCGCAGGCTCTAAGCATAACTACCTTTACCATTTCTGGCAAAGGTTCACATTTATCCCACAAACACCGGAGTACAAAGGGACAGCATGAATAATGAAACTAGCATATATTGGAAGCACATGCTGTTGAATCTCGGATTTTGATGATGAAGTCAATTGTCATTTGTTATCTAATCTATATGTTGAGATAAGTGTGCAGGATTTACTACGATGAAAGTAAGACATGCAACAGGAGTTGCGCCGGAGTTAGGACAATGATCACGTTGGGAGTTAGAGAGTTCAACGGAAGTTTGGACAGTCGTCGGAGGTTCTGCGGGAACAAATCCGAGAAGTCCATAAGATTGCCAAAGAAGCTCGTCGGAACTCGCCAATTGGATCGTCGCAAGTCCAGGAGTTTGCCGGAAGTCCGTAGGAGCATCACCGAGGGTTCATCGGATGATCGACGGAAGTTCGCCGGAAGCTCGCCGGAAGAAGCGATTGGCGCACCGGAGCAAGTTACAGTAAATGTCTTAGGGAATATCATAGTTAGCACAATGATTAAGTTAGAAATGGGAGGTGATCCCATTAACTTAATCTTGGGCCAATTGGGCCCTTGAAAAACCCAAATTGGGCCGAATGGATCAACCCATTCGGACCCTGATTTTTGCCAGGCGGTTGAACCGCCCAAGCCAGGAGGTGGCACCGCCTGGGCTGAGTCTCCGAGGGAGACTGGGCGGTGCAACCGCCCCAGCCAAGAGGTGGCACCGCCTGGGCTCAATCTCCGAGTGAGACTGGGCGGTGCAACCTCCCCTGACAAGAGGTGGCACCGCCTAAGCTCGGTCTTCGAGCTCTCGCAGGAGGTGCAACCGCCCAAGTCAGGAGGTGGCACTGCCTGAGCTCGATCTTCGAGCTCTGGCAGGAGGTGCAACCGCCCCTGACAAGAGGTGGCACCGCCCAGAGGCTCAGTCTTCGAGCTCTGCCAGGCGGTGTAACCGCTCCAGTCAGGAGGTTCAACCGCCAGATTCCGGAATTTCGGTAATTGACAGTTTTGAGCTCCAAATTTGAACTGGGTTGGGGCCTATAAATACCCCACACATTCAGCACTGAAAGAGCACTGAACATACACCGAAATTTTGATCTTGTTCTATGATTTTTAGAGCTCAAAATTGTTGTAAAGGCCAAAAGTTCTTCTCCCTCTTTTCTTCCAAGTTCTGAGCTTTAAAGAGAGGAGAGAAAAGTCTGTAAACTGCCTTTACGAACGTGTTTCAAAGTTCAGTGCTTTCCGAATCGACGTTTAGACGCAAATCAGTTTTATCATACGAACATCATATTTTAGTTTGCGCTTACATTCTGATTTCCATCATAACTGCAAACTGCCTTTATATCCTTGCTTTAACTACATCTTGCTTCATCTCAAGTTAAAGTGGTTTACGAATCGGCTTTCACATCGAAATCGCTTTTATCGTACGAATGTCGTATTTCAGTTTGCGCTTATATTCTGGTTTTCATCATAACTGCAAACTGCCTTCATAGATTGACTTTAACGTCATCTCGCTTGATCTTAAGTTAAAGTAATCTTAGAATCGACATTCACACCGAAATCGTTTTTATCGTTCGAATATTATTTTATCGTTGAAAGATTTCCGCTGCACTAATTCACCCCCCCTCTTAGTGCTCTTGATCCTAACAATTGGTATCAGAGCAGGGTTAACTCTCAAACGGATTAAAACCAAGAGAGATGGCATATGCCGGAAACCAAGAGGGCCATTCTATTACACGTCCACCCATGTTCAATGGGACGGACTACACCTATTGGAAGACCTGAATGAGGATCTTTCTTATTTCTATGGATTTTGAACTTTGGAATCTTGTCGAAAATGGATTTTCGAAGTCTTCTCTTCCAATGATCGATTGGAATGAATTGGAGAAGAAGGCTTTCGCTCTTAATGCAAAGGCTATGAATGCCTTATTTTGTGCGCTTGATAAAAACGAGTTCAACCGTGTTTCGGTTTGTGAAACCACATTTGATATTTGGCACATACTCGAAGTGACTCACGAAGGCACAAGTAGAGTGAAATAGTCAAAAATCAATCTCTTGTTACATTCTTTCGAACTTTTTCGGATGAAACCGAGTGAGACTATTGGCGACATGTTTACCCGTTTCACGGATGTCGTCAACGGTCTAAAAGGACTCGGAAAAATATTTTCGGATTTTGAGCTCGTAAATAAGATTCTAAGATCCCTTCCTAAGAGTTGGGATCCTAAAGTCACTGCTATTCAATAGGCGAAAGATCTAAACAACTTCCCTCTTGAAGAACTAATCGGGTCATTAATAACCTACGAGATGACTTGCAAAGCTCATGAAGAGCAAGAAGACATCCTTCCAAAGAACAAGAAGGATATGACACTTAGAACTTCAGAAGACCACTTGAGAGAAAGCTCAAGTGATGAGGACTGTAACGATGACTTGGCACTTCTAACAAGAAAATTTAAAAAATTCATTAAAAGAAACAAGTTTAAAAATGACACAAAAAATAAACTTGAACCCAAGAAGGACCAAGTTATTTGCTATGAGTGCAAAAAGTCGGGACACTACAAGAGTGATTGTCCCCAAGTCAAAAAGAGAACATAAAAAAAGAAGGCGCTCAAAGTAACATGGGATGACTCGAGCGCGTCCGAAGAAGAGGAGTCCAACACCGAGCAAGTTGCTCATTACACCTTAATGGCAATCGGAGAGGAGGTAACGAATTTAATAGATGCAGATTTATCATTTGATGAATTATTAAATGCCTTACATGACTTATTTGATGAATGCAAGATTATTAGTAGAAAATATAAATTGCTAAAAAAGGAGCATGATAGTCTTACTTGTAATTTTGATAAGCTAAAAACTGAATATCATGATAGTTTAAGTTCATGCATAAAATGCCATGATCTAGAAACTCTCCAAAAGGAAAACATGCTACTTAAGGACACCTTGAATAAATTCGAGGTTGGTAGCAAGTTATTGAACATGATCCTTGCAAACAAGGGTCACATTCCCAAAAGAAGTGGAATCAGATTTGTGAGAAGTCCTCACCAAAATCCAACCACCTTCATAAAAGGCCCCATCTTACATGTTCGACACCAAAGCAAATGCAACTTTTGTTGCAAACTTGGACACAAAACACACTATTGTCCATTCAAGAAAATTAGTCCGAACAAATTAATTTGGGTTCCTAAAGGAACCATGATAAATTCTATGCAACATGATAAACAATGTAGATCTATTTTTGAGGTACCCAAAAGCAAATGGGTACCTAAAAATCATCCTTTCCTGTAAAGACATAAAAAAAATTATAAGCTGGAGCAAGAAATAATATCCTGCTCCTTGGATTCTCGATATTCATGACCCGAGATCCAAAAAGAACTCGGGATGCTCTCTAGCCTAAATAACATATGAAGATTAGAAATTTAAAATCACAAATGCGATTTAGATGCAATCCTATTTGATTTCTAAGAATTGGAAACCTATGATTCTCAATTCACATATCCTCTGGATTTTCGAACCCATCGATTTCATCCGTTCGTAACTTTCGAATCCAACTCTATATCATGAACTGACTAAGTTTGTTATAAACTTGCAAGGCTTACCAACTTGAACAAACTATCACAAACATGTGTACGACATTGAGAGTATGAACGTCAAAAGATCTATCTTGATCGTGCAAAAGTTCTTATCTTAAAATGAAAACTCTTACGTAATTACGTAAGTAAAGTTGATTGCTCCACAAACAAAAATTCATCTCAAAGTCAAAAATCAGACCACACAGCAGTCAGAACCATGCTCGCTGCCTGCAGCGGTAGCACCGCCCCAGCTGGAGGTAGCACCTCCGATTGTCACGTGTTGCAAGCGGTTGCACCGCCCCAGCCAGAGGTGCAACCGCCCGCAACTCTGCCCCTTTTTAACCCGAGCTAGGGCCGGCGGTGGAACTGACCCCAACTCACTCCCTTCCCCTCTTTACTCTTCCAAAGCTTCTCCACCTCCATTTCTCCCCTCATAGCATCCCAAATACTCCTCATTTCAAAGCAAAAGATCAACAATCTTTCCCCCTCTTGAAAATCTCACTAAGGTATTCTCTAAGAAGCCCTTAAATTCTGTTTTTGATTCATTTACTCTTGCTCATTACTATCCTCCTAAACAGTAGTAGTTATCGGGTCTAGAAGATCCTCAAGAGACAAAGGGAAGAGGAGATTAGTGGAAGATTTTGATCTTACCCTTTTCGATTCAAAATATCATGCTGAAAAGTTTTCCTCTTTCGAACTTAGGAGTGTCAATAAGGGAAAACATGTAGATTTAAATGAACTAAGAGACTTAGAGACAATCCAATGGTTTGCAAACTTAGATCTACTCCCTATTTTACAAATTAATGAACCCATCTATCCAAGACTTGTTAGATTGTTTTACAACAACATACAAGTAAATGAAAAAAAAAGAATGTCTACCTATCTCTTAGGACAACACATCTCCATTATGGATAAATTCATTTGCGACATGATAGGCATTCCCATAAAAAGTAGAGGACTTTACTTTAGAGGATCATGGGATGATGAAACTGTTAGTGCTAGTCATAGGTGCCCAGCAAGCCAATCACGTGAGTGATGGCACGTGTGACTTGATACAGAATCTTTTTGCTTATTATATTTTGGCGTATATCACTTTATAACTATTGCATAAATGCATATATATATTGTGATGTCCTTGGATTTGTGCAATGGGAATCGGATCGTGATGAGATCACGATAATGAGATCGATTCACCTTTAAACACATATCCTAAATAATCCCGGTCATAGGTTACTCGAGAGGGACATCGTGATAACCGGATAGACTGGTGTGCTGTATACCCGTCCATATGATGGATGCAGCTGGTCTCATAGCTGCTCGTATAGGGACACTAGGGATACAGTACAGGTGCTCATTGGAGAATGAGTTCACTGATTGATCCGCTTACGGAATGCTGGATGGTTGATGATGCCTTATTGTCAGACAGCGATTCCGTAGTCCTAGTGGTGTATCTGGTCCTTAGACTTGAGACACCAAGGATGTCCTGTATGAGTGCTCCACTCTTTGATACCAGACTTATAGGTTTGGCTGTCCCCAGATCTAGTACAGTTGGTCATTCGGAGTAGTAGTCGACCTTACGAGGGCTATTGAGTGTCAATAGAGGATCATCCACTCTCGGCGTCATGAGAGGAATATCCTATGTGTTCTTGCTCAGAAAAATCCTTAGCCAGGGTCATTCGGGTTGAGAGAGAAAGAGTTCTCCGGGAGAATCCGATTAGAGCAAGACTCGAGTAGAAACCGTATGGGTCTGACAGCACCATGCTCGATATACGGTCTCTGGGATATTAGATGGATGAGGGACTATAGGTACATGGTAACTCAGGACAGACAGGTCCAATGGATTGGATTCCCCTGTATCGTCTGGGGACTACGGCGTAGTGGCCTAGTACGTCCGTAGTCGATGAGTCGAGTGAATTATTACAGAGATAATAATTCACTGAGTTAGAAGGAGTTCTAACAGGTATGACTCACGGCCAGCTCGATATTGGGCCTAGAGGGTCACACACATATGGTAGGCATTGCGATGAGTAGAGGTTCGGATATGAGATATCCGAAGGAGCCCTTGTCTTATTGGATGCAGATCCAATACCCACTAGGGAAGGACCCATTAGGGTTTGACACGGGATCTCTATAAATAGGAGGGATTCACAGCCTGTGTGGATCACCGCTAGAGAGGAGGACGCTTGACCTCCTTCACCCTCTCCTAAGGATTTGCAAGGAAACAGGGATATACGATCTCCCTAGGTAACACAATCTCTATACGCAGTTTTGTGTTTTGCGGATTTTTGCGCACCAATCTTCGCACGACGACGAACAACTTTTTGGGAATCGGGGATTTTGTTTTCTTATTCTTCCGCTGCGCATATGATGTCGCCCCCAATGATTTCCCAACAGTGGTATCAGAGCTAGGTTGTTCGTGCGAATGATTGGTTTTGAACTGCGTGTGTTGTGTTTAGGAAGAATATTGACGTCAAAATCGTTGACGCAAAAGCGAGAAAGGGCAGCAACAGTTGCTGCCCTCGATCTGCGTGCGTGCAGCGCAGCCGAAGGCGGGCAGCGCAAGGGCTGCGTCTGCAGCAGCCGGCCGGCGGCCTGCTTGCAGCAGGCTTGCTGGCGGCGGGGCTGGCAACCCACGGGCAGAGGCGCCGCAGGGCAGCGGCGCCTGCCGCCGAAAGGAAGCGGCGCTTGCCGCCGTAGGGCTGCGACGTGCGACGCCTGCCGCCGCTGCTCCCGCGGGCGAAACCCCCCCACAGGGGCGGCCGCCCGGCGGGACAGCACCGCCTGTGGAGGCAGCGGCGCCCGAAGGGGGCGCCCACCCGTAGCGGCATCGCCGCCAACGGGCGTGCCGCCTGCAGGCGAGGGCAGTGCCCTCGCCCCGCCGCACAGGCCGCCGCCGGCAGGGTGGCGGCGGCGGCAGCAGCGAAAGGGGGAAAGGGCATTAGGGTTTTCTGGGCAAAAGACAGTTTTGCCCCTCGGAATTTGAGAAATTCCAGTTTCTGTCTTTTTGTCCAAATTACGAAAATACCCTTAGGAATTGAGAAATTCCCTACATGTCCCTGATTTCAGAAAAATATTAATTAATTAAAAGGTTTAGTTGATTATTATTTTTATTATTATCTAGTAGTCTTACATGATGATGATTATTTATACATGTGATGTATGATGTGTGGACGGATGATCATGGACCGTGTGATGTGTGTACTTGTGATTATTATTATTGAGGTCTGCGAATCTCCATTATATTTCTCGTTTATTGTCGGGCCTGCGTGCCTATGATTAAGTTGTAATCACATGAGGAGGCGCAGCGGGAGCGTGGATGCGATAGCGGGACCCACGAGACGGACGATCGTGATGCATGGAGATGCATCAAGATGTCGACGAAACCGACGAGGACGAGATGGACGATCACAGGGCATGGAGATGCACCGTTGCACACATAGATCTTGATGTGAGTGATTAGGTCTACTGGCTCGGGCCTAATCATATTAGGTTGTGGTCCATAATCATCTGATGTGATTGCTTATACACATACTAGATATGTATATATATTTGCATGCGATGTAGATATATATTAAATAAATATATGTGTGACATGTCATATTAGGAGACCAAATTATAGAAACATCTCTCGATAATATTAAGTCGGTAAACGTTATGCAATTAGATTGACCCACGTGGCCTTCCATCGTTATGAGTAGGAACCGATTCCCGGTGTAGGTTGAGTTGGTCGAGTCCCTCGAGACTCACCTATATCGCGATTCGCTATCTTGCTTACGACATAGAGATGTCACCGGTGACCTTAAGGACATGGTATGCTTGGTCGAGTCCCTCAAGGGTATATCATCAAATCAGACTCATCTTGTAACGAAGGTGTTGACTTAACCGAGCATCATGGTTGGTCAAGTCCCTCGAGGCCATGGTGATTCGGAGGCCGAACAGGACGGGAATCACAAGGAGTTGTGATCGGTAAGAGTTGCCTACCTTTTAGGCTTAGTGTGATTGGTCGAGTCCCTCGAGGTTACACTAAGACGCTGATTGGATCCTGATCCCCACTAGAAGTCTGTCGGAGACTTTCCTTTCACGTGCTGAGGGTGTCGCGTGACTCGTTAGTAAAATAGTGGGAGCATATTAAGATAGAAGTCCATATCTTGATAGTTTATTTCTTACAAAATCTGCATGTTATTCATTTCTGCTACATCTTTATTTTCAGAAAATGTCGCTTTCAAATCCCTTACGTGACATACTTGATGTCAACCGCCTCACTGGTCCAAATTATACGGATTGGCTCCGTAACTTGAGAATTGTTCTCACAGCAGAGAAAATCGTGTACGTCCTTGATACAGTGATGCCTACGCCCGAAGAAGGGGCAAGCGAGGATGAGATCGCTCGCTACGTGAAGTACATTGATGACTCCACTCTTGCTCAGTGCTATATGTTGGGCTCTATGACTCCAGAGTTACAGAGACAACATGAAAAGATGGATGCCAGATCCATTCTCCTACATGTCCGCAAATTGTTTGAGGAACAGGGAAGGACTCAACGATATGAGATATCCAAGAGCCGTTTCTGCACTAGGATGACTGAGGGGACACCGGTTCAGAACCATGTCCTAAAGATGATTGAGTGGATAGAGAAACTCACAGGTCTAGGAATGGTTCTAGAGGATAACTTGTGTGTGGACATTGTGCTTCAGTCCCTACCAGATTCCTTTTCACAATTCATAATGAATTTTAATATGAACAAGCTTGAGGTGACTCTCCCAGAGCTCCTCAATATGTTGAGGGAGGCAGAGAGTACTATTAAGAAAGAGAAGCCATTTCTCTACACTGGTGAGACCAGAAAGAAACGGAAAGCAGAAAGGTCCCTTAAGAAGGGAAAGGGCAAGGGCAAACAAGGTAAAGCAAAGGTTGCTAAGAAAGACCCAACAAAGGACAAAGGCCAGTGCTTCCACTGTGGTAAAGATGGGCACTGGAAGAGAAACTGCAAAGAGTACCTTGCAGAAAGGGCGAAACAAAAGCTTGATGAAGCTTCAGGTACATTCATGATCAGTCTCCATTTGTCAGACTCTTATGATAACACATGGGTATTGGATACCGGTAGTGCTTATCATATATGCAATTCGTTGCAGGTTCTGGCAAGGCCTAGGAGACTAGAGAGAGGCGAGATGGACCTCAAGATGGGTAATGGAGCAAAAGTTGCTGTATTAGCTGTTGGCGAGGTCGCCCTACATCTGCCTAGTGGAGCTTTTATTGCATTAGATGCATGTTATTTTGTTCCTTCTATTATCAAAAATATTATCTCCATTTCATGTTTAACAGTTAGTGGATATAAATTTGTTTTTGAGAACAATGGTTGTTCGATATTATTAGATGATAAGATCATCACGAAAGGAACATTGCATAATGGTTTATTTATGTTAGACACCACTCCACATATCATAAATGTAAATGTGTCCAAAAGAAACGAGATGAGTTGAACAGTGCATACCTGTGGCATTGTAGGTTAGGTCACATCCATGAAAGAAGGATTCAAAAGTTGCTAAATGATGGATATCTAGATCCATTCGACTATGTGTCATATGTAACTTGTGAGCCTTGCATTCGTGGAAAATTGACCAAATCTCCATTTAGTGGAACTGGAGAGAGAGCCACTGAGTTGTTGGAACTCATACATAGTGATGTATGTGGACCCATGTCAACTCATGCCATTGGAGGTTACTCTTACTTCATTACATTTACTGATGATTTCTCAAGGTATGGATATGTGTACTTAATGAAGCACAAGTCCGAGGCCTTTGAGAAATTCGAAGAGTATAAGAATGAGGTGGAGAACCAGACTGGAAAGAGTATCAAAACTCTTCGATCAGATCGAGGAGGTGAGTACTTAAGTACAGAGTTTACTCAGTTCCTCAAGGACCATCGGATATTATCCCAATGGACACCTCCTTACACACCTCAGCTCAATGGTGTCTCTGAAAGGAGAAATCGTACTTTATTAGATATGGTACGGTCCATGATGAGTTTCGCTGACCTACCCATCTCATTCTGGGGATATGCCCTAGAAACCGCAGCTTACCTTCTGAACAAAGTTCCAACTAAGTCGGTAGTGTTTACACCATATGAGATATGGAAAGGGAAGAAGCCTGATCTTAAGGTTGTTAAGATTTGGGGCTGCCCAGCCCACGTTAAAAGACACAACCCCGATAAGTTAGAATCAAGGACAGAGCGATGCATATTTGTGAGATACCTCAAGGAAACTTGTGGGTATTACTTCTATCATCTCAAGGACCAAAAGGTCTTTGTAGCTAAGAGAGTAGTGTTCCTTGAGAAGGAACACATTCTTGGCGGAGACAGTGGGAGAATGATAGAGTTGAGCGAAGTTAGAGAACCAAGCTCAAGAACCACTCTACAGCCCGAGTCTGTTCAGGTACCTAATACACAAGTTTTCAACTTTACGCAGGTCTGATAGAGTATCTCATCCTCCTGAGAGATATGTGGGACATATTAGAGGAGAGGATGCTGAGGATATTGATCCTCAGACCTACGAGGAGGCTATTATGAGTATAGACTCCGAGAAGTGGCAAGAAGCCATGAATTCTGAGATGGATTCTATGTACTCCAATAAGGTTTGGAACCTAGTTGAAGCGCCCGAAGGTATTGTACCCATCGGTTGCAAGTGGATCTTTAAGAAAAAGATCGGAGTAGATGGAAAAGTAGAGACCTATAAAGCAAGGCTAGTGGCTAAGGGGTATTGTCAAAGGCAAGGTGTTGACTACGACGAAACTTTCTCACCCGTAGCAATGTTAAAATCCATCAGAATTCTATTGGCTATTGCAGCACACTATGATTATGAGATCTGGCAGATGGATGTGAAAACCGCATTCCTCAATGGGAACCTCGAGGAGGAGGTGTATATGATGCAACCTGAGGGATTCGTGTCCAAGAACTGCCCAGATAAGGTGTGTAGGTTGCTTAGATCCATTTATGGACTAAAGCAAGCTTCCCAAAGTTGGAACATAAGATTTGATGAGGCAATCAGATCTTATGACTTCATTAAGAACGAAGATAAACCTTGTGTATACAGGAAGGTAAGTGGGAGCACTATCACCTTTTTGTTGTTATATGTGGATGACATCCTCATCATTGGGAATGACGTAGGAATGCTATCCACTGTAAAGACTTGGTTATCTAGACACTTCTCCATAAAGGACTTAGGGGAAGCATCCTATATATTGGGGATTAGAATCTATAGAGATAGATCCAAGAGGATGCTTGGCTTGTCCCAGTCTAGGTACATAGAAACCATTGTCAAAATGTTTGGCATTGAAAATTCTAAGAAAGGGCGAACATGGATATGATACCTTATGCCTCAGCAATATGGTATATCATGTATGCCATGCTATGTACTAGGCCTGATATAGCGCATGCTCTGAGTGTCACGAGCAGGTATCAGGCGGATCCAGGCTTGGAGCACTGGAAAGCAGTAAAGTGTATCCTTAAGTACTTGAGAAGGACTAAGGATCTTTTGCTAGTATATGGAGGTAATAGCCTTAAGGTTGAAGGCTACACTAACTCAAGTTTTCAGTCTGATGTCGATGATAGCAAGTCGAATTCAGGGTATGTGTACACCTTGAATGGAGGAGTAGTGTGCTGGAAGAGTTCCAAGCAAGATACCACTGCTGACTCAACCACAGAGGCGGAGTACATTGCTGCATCAGATGCAGCAAAGGAGGGAGTCTGGATGAAGAAGTTCATCACAGATTTGGGAGTCATGCCGAGTAACGAGGAGTCGACTTCCTTATATTGCGACAACTATGGGGTGATTACTCAAATAAGGGAACCCGGGTCTCATCAGAAGTGTTCTGAGGAGGTTCCAGCTTATAAGAGAGATCGTAACCCGAGGAGATGTAGTAGTGGAAAGAGTTCCATCCGAAGATAACAATGCAGATCCACTGACAAAGCCGTTGTCTCAGATTGTCTTTGAGCGTCACAGGGGTCTGATGGGGATCAGACACATAAGTGATTGGCTTTAGGTCAAGTGGGAGATTGCTAGTCATAGGTGCCCAGCAAGCCAATCACGTGAGTGATGGCACGTGTGACTTGATACAGAATCTTTTTGTTTATTATATTTTGGCGTATATCACTTTATAACTATTGCATAAATGCATATATATATTGTGATGTCCTTGGATTTGTGCAATGGGAATCGGATCGTGATGAGATCACGATAATGAGATCGATTCACCTTTAAACACATATCCTAAATAATCCCGGTCATATGTTACTTGAGAGGGACATCGTGATAACCGGATAGACTGGTGTGTTGTATACCCGTCCATATGATGGATGCAGCTGGTCTCATAGCTGCTCGTGTAGGGACACTAGGGATACAGTACAGGTGCTCATTGGAGAATGAGTTCACTGATTGATCTGCTTACGGAATGCTGGATGGTTGATGATGCCTTATTGTCAGACAGTGATTCCGTAGTCCTAGTGGTGTATCTGGTCCTTAGACTTGAGACACCAAGGATGTCCTGTATGAGTGCTCCACTCTTTGATACCAGACTTATAGGTTTGGCTGTCCCCAGATCTAGTACAACTGTTCATTGGGAGTGGTAGTCGACCTTACGAGGGCTATTGAGTGTCAATAGAGGATCATCCACTCTCGGCATCATGAGAGGAATATCCTATGTGTTCTTGCTCAGAAAAATCCCTGGCCAGGGTCATTCGGGTTGAGAGAGAAAGAGTTCTCCAGGAGAATCCGATTAGAGCGAGACTCGAGTAGAAACGGTATGGGTCTGACAGCACCATGCTCGATATACGGTCTCTGGGATATTAGATGGATGAGGGACTATAGGTACATGGTAACTAAGGACAGACAGGTCCAATGGATTGGATTCCCCTGTATCGTCTGGGGACTACGGCATAGTGGCCTAGTACGTCCGTAGTCGATGAGTCGAGTGAATTATTACAGAGATAATAATTCACTGAGTTAGAAGGAGTTCTGACAGGTATGACTCACGGCCAGCTCGATATTGGGCCTAGAGGGTCACACATTTGGTAGGCATTGCGATGAGTAGAGGTTCGGATATGAGATATCCGACGGAGCCCTTGTCTTATTGGATGCAGATCCAATACCCACTAGGGAAGGACCCATTAGGGTTTGACACGGGATCTCTATAAATAGGAGGGATTCACAGCCTCATAGGCTAGAGTCTTTGCCTGCCTTTCCTATTCTCCTCTCCCTCTCCACCTCAGAGTAGGCCTGGAGTTTTGAGGAGCGTCGTCGCAACCCTACTGTGTGGATCACCGCTAGAGAGGAGGACGCTTGACCTCCTTCACCCTCTCCTAAGGATCTGCAAGGAAACAGGGATATACGATCTCCCTAGGTAACACAATCTCTATACGCAGTTTTGTGTTTTGCGGATTTTTGCGCACCAATCTTCGCACGACGACGAACATCTTTTTGGGAATCGGGGATTTTGTTTTCTTGTTCTTCCGCTGCGCATATGATGTCGCCCCCAATGATTTCCCAACAGTTGGGACAACATATGTTGAAGCCTTAGGAACAATTTTCGTCAATCCCAACTTAACATTTATTCCTAAAAGTTGTGAACATCTACTGCCACTAAACACTAAGGTACTTCATCATATCCTAGCTAGCATCATTCTCCCTAAACAATACCATCATGATGAAGTAAGCCAATTAGAATTAGGAACTATGTATTTGATCATGAAAGGACATGACATCTGTCTTGGTTATCTTATCTAGCAAAACATGTTAGAACTATCTAAGAAAGACATGATGCTTCCATATGATGGTATAATCACTAGAATACTGAAAGCCTACGATATTCTAATACCACCGGAAGAAGAAGTAATAAAAGTAGATAGGTTTAGCATAATAAATAAAAATCTACTTCACCGATTAAGATGTGTTTATAGAAACGGTAACTGGGTTAGAATGCCTAGAAGAACCGATCCCCCTAAACCTGAACCAGAACTGGAAACACCAGTCTTTAGGGGTACTCAATCTCCTCCGATCTGTCCCTTTGAGGAAACACATTCATTTGAGCCAGCTCATACATCATCTGTCGAAGATATTGGGATTCGGATGGACCGATTTGAACAAAGACAAGAACGGCTTGAACATCGACAAGATCAAATCCTATCTGAGCTGCAGCAAATTCATCGACAATTTGACGCTTTATTTAGGCATTTTAATTTTTCACCTCCTGAATGAGCTTATATGTGTATTGTAAACTCTTTATGTTACTCACTATGATCACAATGCCTTGTGCCTTGATCCTTGATCTGGTTACCTGATGTATTTATTTGTGAGCAGAGTTACAAACATCACTCATTGTTTAATCTCGTTACTCACTGTCGGATTTTACATCGAAACTAAATGTTTTTGAAAACCTTGTGTCTTGGTTTCCATGATAAATATGATTTGTGAAAATGATATACCAATGCAGTTGACGCGTCATGTTATTATATTGCCATAATATTAAACATCAACTAGCTGATATTTTTACAAACCTCTAAGTAAAGAACAATTTGATTTCATAAGAAGAGAATTAGGAATATTGATGTGTCCAAGTACATAAACTAGTTAAAATTATCTTTCGGACTTTATTAAATGATCAAATCACTTGACTACCATTACATGCCTAAATAACATGTTGGAAATTATGTGTTGAATATAAAAATTTCCATAGCAATAAGCATGTTTTGTTTTCATGATTATATTTGAAAATATGTAGCATAGTCTTATCCGAATGCATGAAAGTGTTAATTTCATTTTCGGATTCACTTAACAATTGGTATCCTAACAATCGGATTTTCTCATACACTTATGAAAAATATTTTTCTGAAATGGATTTGATGAAATGATTCCTGCTTATGAATTCCATCTTGAAATATGGATGATAGTGTTTTTTACTTGCAAAGATTTGTTTCACATACATATCTTGATACTTGTAAAAATGAAGCATGATTCAATCTCTCATCGATTTTAACTTCATGATTTAATCTCTCATCGGTTTTAACTTAACTCAAAGTAAACTCACAAATAGCTGGTATCACAAATGGCCTTCCTCCTTCATGCAAAAAGATTATAACAAATACAAAGGAAGAAGTATTCAAAGTGATCTACATATCATGCTTGTACAATTGAATTCCTATCACTTACTATTGGAAAATAACTTGAACCTAGTAAAGGCATGAACGACTATCACACTTATGCTCAAAATTTGCTTATATTGTTCTCCTGGTATCACAATTACCATGCTTTTTGTTGATGACAAAGGGGGAGAAATATATGAGTACTAATGCCATCACCAAGAGATGCTATGATTGCTATAATTTGCATTATGCCTTGTTTGTATTATGTCAAGATATCAAACAAAAAACTTGCATCGTAATTTTACGTATTGATATCTTACCATGTGATGAAATGTAATAATTGCTAAAACATTTGAAATGTGTGCATCATGTAATGATATCAAAATCTTACTTCGCAGTTTTACATGTTGATATCTTACAATATGATGAATTGCTACTATTACCATCATTCAAACATGTAATGTAAAATTTGAAAATGAATGTCAAGCCTTGACATCAACTTCAGAGAGATACATCATGATGGGAATCATGATGGGAGTATTGATAAGTTTAAATGATTTTAACTTGTCAATATGTCTCTTGAATTCAAAGGTTTTGAATTCTAAAATGACTTATCTTAAGTATGGCATATAGATAGGGGGAGTTAAGGTTAACTCCATTATCAATTGATTGTCATCATTAAAAAGGGGGAGATTGTTGAATCTCGGATTTTGATGATGAAGTCAATTGTCATTTATTATCAAATCTATATGTTGAGATAAGTGTGCAGGATTAACTACGATGAAAGTAAGACATGCAGCAGGAGTTGCGCCGGAGTCAGGACAATGATCACGTTGGGAGTTAGAGAGTTCAACGGAAGTTCGGACAATCGTCGAAGGTTCTACGGGAACAAATCCGAGAAGTCCATAAGCTTGCCAAAGAAGCTCGTCGGAACTCGCCAAGTGGATCATCGCAAGTCCAGGAGTCTGCCGGAAGTCCACAGGAGCATCACTGAGGGTTCATCGGATAATCGACGGAAGTTCGCCGGAAGCTCGCCGGAAGAAGCGATTGACGCACCAGAGCAAGTTGCAGTAAATGTCTTAGGGAATATCGTAGTTAGCACAATGATTAAGTTGGAAATGGGAGGTGATCCCATTAACTTAATCTTGGGGCAATTGGGCCGCTGAAAAAACCAAATTGGGCCGAATGGATCAACCCATTCGGACCCTGATTTCTGCCAGACGGTTGAACCGCCCAAGCCAGGAGGTGGCACCACCTGGGCTGAGTCTCCAAGGGAGACTGGGCGGTGCAACCGCCCCAACCAAGAGGTGGCACCGCCTGGGCTCAGTCTTTGAGCGAGACTGGGCGGTGCAACCTCCCCTGACAAGAGGTGGCACCGCCTGAGCTCGGTCTTCGAGCTCTGGCAGGAGGTGCAACAGCCTCAGTCAGGAGGTGGCACCGCTTGAGCTCGGTCTTCGAGCTCTAGCAGGAGGTGCAATCGCCCTTGACAAGAGGTGGCACCACCCAGAGGCTCAGTCTTCGAGCTCTGTCAAGCGGTGCAACCGCTCCAGTCAGGAGGTGCAACCGCCAGATCCCGGAATTCTAGGAATTGGTAGTTTTGAGCTCCAAATTTGAACTGGGTTAGGGCCTATAAATACCCCACCCATTCAGCACTGAAAGAGCACTGAACATGCACCGAAATCTTGATCTTGTTCTATGATTTTTAGAGCTCAAAATTGTTGTAAAGGCCAAAAGTTCTTCTCCCTCTTTTCTTCCAAGTTCTGAGCTTTAAAGAGAGGAGAGAAAAGTCTGTAAGGGTTGTCTCCTAAGCCCGTCAAAAGGAGTGAAACTGTAAAAGGGTGGTTGGCCTTCGCCTATTGAAGGAAGGCCTCTAGTTGACATCGGTGACCTCGTCGGTGGAGGAAGCCAAAAGTGGAGTAGGTCAAGATTGATCGAACCACTCTAAATCTTGGTTTGCATTTACTTTGAGCATCTTATCTTTACTGCAAACCTCCTCAATAGCTTACTGCTTTCTGTGTTTTTACGAACGTGTTTCAAAGTTCAGTGCTTTCCAAATCGGCGTTTAGACGTAAATCAGTTTTATCGTACGAACATCATATTTCAGTTTACGCTTACGTTCTGATTTCCATCATAACTGCAAACTGCCTTTATATCCTTGCTTTAACTACATCTCGCTTCATCTCAAGTTAAAGCGGTTTACGAATCGGCTTTCACACCGAAATCGCTTTTATCGTACGAACGTCGTATTTCAGTTTGCGCTTATATTCTAGTTTTCATCATAACTGCAAACTGCCTTCATAGATTGACTTTAACGTCATCTCGCTTGACCTTAAGTTAAAGTAATCTTAGAATCGGCTTTCACACCGAAATCATTTTTATCGTTCGAACGTTTTTTTATCGTTGAAAGATTTCCGCTGCACTAATTCACCCCCCCTCTTAGTGCTCTTGATCATAACACATGCGGAACAATGAAATGTATATATGCCTTTCGAGTCAATACGATACAAACATAATTTTTCACTAATGTATTCAGATTTGAAAGGAAACAAAAGCAAGAGTATACAAGGATTTCAAGAAATCATATATAGCTCAATTGAAATAAGAAAGTTAGATAAATTCAATGTTCAAAGAAATGAAACCGGAAGAAGCACATATCGAAAGCAAATGTGGAACAATGGGATGCATGTGCCGAATCATTACGATGCAAACATGATCTTTAGATGATAGCTACAGATGTACAAATAAATAAAGGACAAAAGTATACAGGAATTTAAGGTAATAATGTAAAGCTTAACTAAAGTAAGAGTTTTTGCCAAAATCGATTTCCAAAGAGAAGAAACAAGGAAAGCCGAAATCGACCAAAGCTCGATTCTGGTAGAATATGATAGGAACATTTTATGAACTATTTGGATAACCAATTATACTCCAATTTATACAAAATAGGTGTCATTAGAAAGCTTTGTCAATCTAGTTTTATGCAAATCAAGTTTTACAAGAATTAGAATTTACAACAGGGAGTTACAGATAATTTCGTAGCTAAAGGTCTGAAAATATTTGCTCTGTTTTATTGAATCCATAGGGTCGATGAAAGCAGATGTTTTAGTGAGCAATTGTACTCCAAAAATTTCAAATCAGATATATACAGAAAGCATTTTGAGTCTAACTTCGAACAAATCATACGTCGTATGAATCTGAGTTCACAGCAGAAAGTTATAAGTAGTTAAGCAACAAGAGGTTAGAAATTTCAGTCCCTGTTTTGCAGAATCTGTAAGGTTAATTTAAACAGAAGTCTTAGTCGACATTTAAACTCCAAATCATTCGATCTTAGTATAAAAATAAAGATTTTTTTGTCTACTTTCAAATGGAATATGTCTTGTCTAAATAAGAGTTTATTACAAAATGTTATGACCAAAACATTGCATAGAGGTTAGATTACCGAAAAATTACATATTCATAGCTTTATATCAAAACGAAGGAAGGTCTGGTTCAAAGTTGAAATCTTTCAAATTTTGCAGAATAAAAATGGAAACATAGATTAAGGTTACTGTGGGATGGGGTTAGAACACTTGCCTTAAAATTATTTGAATCCCAAATGTGAGAAAATTGATGAAAATCCTCAAGCTCTTCTTCTTCTTCTTCTTCTTCTTTTTTTTCTCAAACTCACGTTGGCTGCAACTCTTCAGATTTTTTTTCTTTAACCTTTCATCTAATTATTTGGGTTTTAGCTAATGCAAAAGTTACAAGATGTCATGCATGCATGAAAGGGGCTAGGTGTCATCTTTAGAGCAAAGATAAGTGGCACCAACCTTACGTTAGCTAGTGACACATGTCCACTATATATATATATATATATATTTTAACTTAAATCTGAATCTTTCATAAATTATATCAAACTTCTAATATTTACTCTTAGGTCCCTAGCCATAAACTTTTAATATAATATCATTGAATATAAAATAATTATTAAATAATCCTTATTTTTACAAACAAACCTTTTACTAAATGTTACAGTGTGAGACTTGTAAGGGTTATCTCCTAAGCCCGTGAAAAGGAGAAAGCATTGTAAAAGATGGTTGATCTTTGCCTATTGAAGGAAGGCCATTAGTGGATGCCGGTGACCTCGACGGAGAAGGAATTCGAAAGTGGATGTAGGTCACAACGATCGAACCACTCTAAATTCTAGTTTTCTTTTCATTTGTGTAATTAATATTACTACAAACCTCCTTAATCTTCTCTTTGCACTTTTACGAAAGCTTTCAAATTCAATCTCTCTCCGAAACGGATTGAATCGAAACGAAGATTTTTCGGAATCGAGTTTAATTGGGAAAGTTTTCTGCTACACTAATTCACCCCCCCTCTTAGTGCGCTCTTGATCCTAACAGGTACCACTTCCCAATCTGGTGGTACTACTGCTTGATACAGTCTCAGAGATTGTATCTTGGAGACTAAGCCTCTAGTGGTGCCACTACTTGGACCGGTGATGCCACCACTGTTAGGATCAAGAGCACTAAGAGGAGAGGGGGCGGGGGGGTATGAATTAGTGCAGTGAAAAACTTTCATCGTTTCAAAAAGACTTTGTATGAAAACCATTTCGGAAAGATCTTTAACTTGAGAGTAAACGAAAGTATAGTTGATGTAAAGCAACGGAGGTAGTTTGCAGTTAAGATAAAGAGCAGAATGTAAATGCAAACCGAGATTTAGAGTGGTTCGGTCAATCTTGACCTACATCCACTTTTGGCTTCCTCCTCCGATGAGGTCATCGATGTCCACTAGAGGCCTTCCTTCAATAGGCGAAGGCCAACCACCCTTTTACAGCTTTTCTCCTTTTGACGGGCTTAGGAGACAACCCTTACAGTTTTCACTTCTCTCTTGAATGATCAAGACTTAAAAAGAAAAGAGGGAGAGGAACTCTAGCCTTTTACAACACTTTTAAGCTCTCAAATACTCAGAATAAAAGCAAGCTTTTGGTTACCCTTTCATGCAGAAAGGGTGAGGTTTGTATAGGCCCCAATCAGTTTGAATTCGGAGCTTAAAAGTGTTAATTCTCGGATTTCCGGGGTCCTAGCGGTACCACCGCCATAACTAGGCGGTACTACCGCTTGTCATCTATCACTGAGCGGTACTACCACTCAGTCTGGGTGGTACTACCGCCTGATATTGCTCGGAGACTAAGCTCAGGCGGTACCACCGCTTGACAGGGGTGGTACCATCACTGCCAGTAATAACTGCCGACCGTATCACTGCCTGACAGGGATGGTACTACCACCTAGAATTCCTAGGAGACCGAGTCTCCTGGGCGATGCCACCGTCAACTAGGAATTCTGGGTCCGAATGGGCTGATCCATTCGGCCTAATTTGGGTCTACCAAAGACCCAATTGGCCCCATATTAAATTAATGGGATCACCTCCTAATCATAACTTAATCTAGATGCTAACTACGATAATTAAGACATCAATACTGCAGATCGTGTTCTGGTGCGTCAATCGCTTCTTCCGACGAACTTCCGATGAACATCCGATGAACCCTCGGCGATGCTCCGGCAGACTCCCGGCAAACTCCTAGACTTGCAACGATCCTCTTGGGGAGTTTTGATGAGCTTCTTTGGCAAGCTCCTGGACTTCTCAGATTATTCCCTCAGAACCTCCGACGACCATCCGAACTTCCGACGAACTCTCGAACCCCCAACGTGATCTTGGTCTTGACTCCGGCTTAACACCTGCTGCATGTCTTACTGCCATCGTTGTTAATCCTGCACACTTATCTCAACATACAGATTAGATAACAAAATGACAATTGACTTCATCATCAAAATCTGAGATTCAACAACCACTTGACCCAACTTTTGGGTCACTAAATGAGCCTTTCTCTTGACCCAAAATAGCCCCAATATATGCCCAATTGGCCCCTAATTGAGTTGGCCTGGTTACACCCGAAACCAACTCAATTATTACCTAAACTAACTTGATCTAGACAAATTATTATAAAGCATGAATAATCTATTGTCCGGCATGTCAATGGTTCTTCCGACACTTTATTCGATCCTTCGGTGCATCGTCCTCTCCTTTGGCGTATTACCTAATCGGCATGTTGACTCCCGCAACTTTCGATCTCCTTAGCTCAATGTCCGATCCTTCAGCCCATTGTCCAAACTCATGGCACGAAGCCTTCTGCTGACACGTCGACTATTCCTCCGGTCTGACATCCAATCTTCTAACATGTTCAACTCCGGTTCAACATCTAATTCCTCCTGCTTCAATCAATTTTCCTCTCCTTGATCAAAGCTAGTCCTATGTCACTCAAAATGCAGATTAGATCATAATATTATCAATTGGTTTCATCATCAAAATCCGAGATTCAACAATCTCCCCCTTTTTGATGATGACAACCAATTGATGACAGAGTTTAAACAAAACTCCCAATATGCCATTTGATAGAACCTTGAAATTCAAAAAACCATACAATATTTTAAAATATAAAAATATATTATACCACACATGATTCAAATCATCATCATTACTTCTCCATCTTTGTCATCAACAAAAAAGAGAAATGTATCTAGCAAGTTTTTGATATATGCAAGTTTTACAATATATAAGCTGGCAACAATTTTGAGTTGTGCAAGTTTGTAAATTTTATTTATTTTTTGAGATATGCAAGTTTGTAAATTTTTTAGATATGAAAGTTAGCAAAATTTTTGCATCTTTTGAGATATACAAGATAGCATGTTTTCTTTTCTTTGTGATGTTCAAGCTAGTAAGTTTTTTAAAAATGAATGCAAGATAGTAAATAATAAGTTTTACATCATTTTAGAACATGCAAGCTAGCAAGTTTTAGAGATGTGCAAGTTTAGTAATTCTTTTCTTCTTGAGATGAGCAAGATAGTACTTTTGCTTGAGAGTGGAAGCTAGCAATTTTGTTTTTCCTTTTGCAATGTGCAAGTTTGCAAATTTAACAAGTTTTACATCATTTTAGAACATGTAAGCTAGCAAATTTTACATCATTTAGAACATGTATGCTAGCAATTTTGCATTTCTTTGCGATGTTCAAACTAGCATGATTTGCTTCTTCTTGAATTGTGCAAGCAAGCAAATTATGGTTGTCTTTTGAGATATGCACACTAGCAATTCTTTCTCTCTCTTTGTCATTGACAAAAAGAGGGTAATAACACAAAGGTGTAAATATTCAAGTCATTACATGAAAGATATCAAGAAAAATTAATTTGTGATGAGGAATATAATTTATGAATACAAGGGAGTCTTATGAAACAAATCTCAAGTTGTAAATATAAAAAAAAATTCATAACTCATTTTGATAAGTGCTCTCTTTAGTAAAATGAGAGAATTATATGAGAACAAATAAAAGATCTCGATTCATGCAAAAGAATTCTCAAGTCATCAAGATCATGATTCATAAAAAAAATCTCAAGTTATAAATATCAAGAAATCAAGATCATGATTTGGATAATAACTCATTCAAATTCTAATCATCAAAATTACTTTCATAGTTCAGGAGATTCAAAATATAAATAGATTCATCACTAAGGATGTCTAAGCCGAAAACTCGATAAGATAGAGATTGAGAAATTTTCAAGAAAAATGCATTCTCCCCTTTTTACTTTAATTTAAGTGATTTGATTTCATATAAGCAAGCTTCAATTTTTTACGCCATAATCAACACATGCATCATTTTTAAAACCGAAAAATAAGATTTATCACAAAAATCGACAAAATAAAAAAATGTAACACATAATTCCAAAACATAAAATTTCAAATCATCATTACTTCAAATTCTAATGCATAGTATAAAATTTCAAACATGATACCAAAACTTTTAACATTTTCATTACATTATTATGCATAATTAAATCATTAAACATAATTTCATAAAGCATTTTCAATCAAAATTATTTTGTTTGCTGTAGTAATGTATTTTTCTTTTTAAGTGAATCTAACTCTTCATGCTTAGTGCTAGGAGTTAACATGCAATTGCCATGCTCAAATTTTTTTTTTTTTTTTCAAAATCACTAGAAAGAAAGGCATGATATTTTTTACATATATTTTTTTTATTTTTATACTAATTAATTTAAATAACTCATAAAAAGTATTAAGTAATTTCATAGTAAGGTAAAGAGGTTTTGGGTGAGTCATTTACCTCATTATCGAGAGTCATCAAAGTGAAGTTCGCTACTTTGTCTTCATCAGTTTGCTCCTCGTTTTCGAATATACTCGTTTCGTCTCAAGTCACCTTGAGTGCTTTCTTGTTCTTTGGCAGCTTTTTCTTTTTAAGTTCATTTTTATTCTTAGTTTCATGTTTCATAAATTTTATAAATTTACTTATGAGGAGTTCTATATCATCACCACTTGAGCTTTCACTTGAGTGGCCTTCTTTTGTTCTAAGTATCAAGTCTTTCCTGTTCTTTAAAAGATTATTCTCAAGTTCATCATGTTCATTATGTGCCTTGCATATCATTTCATATGTCATCAATGAACTAATAAGTTCTTCCAGTGAAAAATTTTTCAAGTTCTTTACCTCTTGTATGATAGTTACTTTTGAATCCTAGTTTTTAGGAAGAGAATATAAAACTTTATTCACAAGTTTAAGATTTGAAAAACTTTTACCAAGTGCTTTTAAACTATTAATGATATTCGTAAAACGGTTGTATATGTCTTCAATGGTTTTGCTTGGTTTTATATGAAACAACTCAAAATCATGCATCAAAAGATTTATCTTGGAATCTTTAACTCTACTAGTGCCTTTGTGTATGATTTCAAGTGTGTGCCAAATCTCATAAGCCGTTTGGCAAATAGAAACTTGATTGAATTCATTTTTATCCAAAGCACAAAACAAAGCATTCATAGCTTTAGCATTCAAGGAGAAAGTTTTCTTCTCCAAGTCATTCCATTCGTTCATTGGAAGAGAAGATTTTTGAAACCCGTTTTTAATAATATTCTATAAATTGAAATCTAAATAAAGCAAGAAAACTCTTATTCGAGATTTCCAATATATGTAGTCCATCCCATTGAACATAGGAGGATGAATGATAGAGTGATCCTCTTGAAATATGATAAAAGCTATTTCTTTTGGGTGTTAAACTAAATAAGAAAAACATGGCTCTGATACTAACTATTAGGATCGAGTCGGCACTAAGAGGGGGGGGGGGTGTGAATTAGTGCTATTGTAAAACTTACATCGATCTAAAAACCTTCTTATTCGATAAAATCATTATCGGAAAGATATTAACTTGAAAGCGTACGAAAGTGTAGTGAGATTAAGAAATCAGTTTGCAATATAAAGAAAAAACATAAAGTAAATACAAACTGAGTTTTATAGTGGTTCGGTCATCGTGACCTATATCCACTCTCAATTCCTCTTCACTCGAGGCCACCGGCTTCTGCTACCGATCTTCCTTCAATGGGAGAAGATTAATTACTCTTTTACTCTTTCTCCTTTTGATAGGCTCAGGAGAGAACCTTTATAACCTCTCTTTTAGATCTCACTCCTTCCTTAAAAACCTTCTAACTCTAGGAGGAAGAGACTCTAAATCCTAAGAGAGTTTCTAATTTTTCTTAAGTATTCTTTACCCCTTTTTAAACTTAATTTCATGCCCAATTCTTGCATCTCATGCAGGAATAGTTGGGATATTTATAGACCCCAAACGACTTCAAAATTGGAGCTAAAAAATATCTCATCCCGGGTTTCTTGGGTCCTAGCGGTACCATCACTTGCAGCACTAACACTAGGCAGTACCATCGCTTAGTCTAGCGGTACCATCGCTTGACACAATTTGGGAGACTATGTTTGGGCGGTATCACTACCTAACACTAGGTAGTACCATTGCCCAATCTAATGGTACTACTGCCTGACATAGTCTCAAAGACTATGTCTTGGAGACTGAGCCTCTAGCAGTGCCATCACCTAGATTGGCGGTGCCACCGCTTGACCAAACTTTTAGGTCACTGAATGAGCCTTTCTCTTGGCTCAAAATAGCCCCAACATAGGCCCAATTGGCCACTAATTGAGTTAGCCTAGTTACACCCGAAACTAACTTAATTACGACCTAAACTAACTCGATCTAGATAAATTATTACAAAGCGTGAATCTTTTTTTTATTTGTTGTTCGATATATCATTGGTTCTTCCGACACATCATCCTCTTTGTCGATTCCTTCTTAGCAACCTTTGCTTTACCTAGTTTGCCCTTGCCCTTTCCTTTCTTAAGGGATTTTTCTATGATGCTTTTCTTTCTGGTCTCACTAGTATAGAGAATTGGCTTCTCTTTTTTTATAGTGCTCTCTATCTCCCTCAACATAATGAGGAGCTCAGGGAGAGTCATCTCAAACTTGTCATATTAAAATTAATTATGAATTATGAAAAGGAATCTGGTAGGCACTGAAGCACAAGATCCATACACAAGTTATCCTCTAGGATCATTCCTATACCTATGAGTTTCTCTATCCACTCAGTCATCCTTAGGACACGGTTTTGAATCAGTGTCCCCTCAATCATCCTAGTGTGGAAGAGGCTCTTTGATATCTCATATCACTAAGTCCGTCCTTGTTCCTCAAATAGTTTGCGGATATGTATAAGAATGAATTTGACATCCATCTTTTCATGTTATCTTTGTAACTCGGGAGTCATGGAGCCCAACATGTAACACTAAGCAAGAGCGGAGTCATCTATGTACTTCACGTAATGAGCGATCTCATCCTCGGTTGCCTCTTCCTCGAGTATAGGTATTACTATATCAAGGATATATGTGATTTTCTACACTATTAGAATGATTCTCAGGTTGTGGAGTCAATCTGTGTAGTTTGAACAATGAAACGGTTGACATCAAGTATGCCATATAAGGGATTTAAAAGCGATATTTTCTAAAAATAAACATGTAACAAAAATAAAAATAAATTACATGCAGACTTTATAAGAAGTAAACAACTAAGATATGGACTTATATCTTAATATGCTCTCACTATTTTCTTGTGAAGCATACACTGTTAGGATCAAGAACGGCACTAAGAAAGGGGGGGGGATTAGTGCAGTGGAAAAATTACGTCGGTTCGACGATAAAAGCTCGTATCAGAAATATAAGTTTAACTTAAAAATGTATGAAAGAGTGTAATAAGAAAGTAAAGCAAGTAAGACAGTTTGCAATATAGGTAAATTGCAAGAAGTAAATGTAAATTGAGTTTTATAGTGGTTCAGTCATCGTGACCTACATCCACTCCCGATTCCTCTTCTATCGAGGCCACCGATATTCACTAACGGTCTTCCTTCAATAGGCGAAGACCAATCACCTTCTTACAACTCTATTCTCCTTTTGACAGACTCAGGAGAGAACCTTTACACCCCCAATACCTCCTCTCTTAAACTTTACTAACACTTAGAGTTTGAGAGGAGTTCTCACAAGATTACAACAACATTTTCTTCTTCTTTTGCTCTCAATTCTTGTATTATCAGAGCAGAGATGAGATGGTATTTATAGGCCCCAAGTGGATTTATAGCATGTCATTGGTTCATCGACACCTCATCCAATTCTTCAGCGCATCATTCTCTCTTGTGGCCTATTTTCCAATCGCCCAATTGACCTCTGCAACTCTGATTTCCTTGACGTATTTTTTGCTCTTCTTGGCCCGATGCTCGAACCCATAGCCCGAAACCTTCTGGCGATATGTCGATCGATCCTCTGGCTCGATGTCCAATCTTCTGACTTGTTCTACTCTAGCGCAACATGATTCTTCCTGCTTTAATTATCTCTCCCTGATCGAAGCTTCCTACATCACTCAAAACATATATCAGATCATAAACACTATCAATTGGTTTCATCAACAAAATCTGAGATTCAGCAATCTTCTTATTTTTGATGATGACAACCAATTGATGACGGAGTTAACCTTAACTCCCCCTATCAATATGTCATATAGATAGAACTTTTGAATTCAAAAATCCAAGCAACATGTCATCATAAAATCATGCATAATCAAATTTTCAATATATCATTCCATGCATGATCATCATTATAACTTCTCCTCCTTTGTCATCAACAAAAAGGAGAAGTGCAACTAGCAAGTTTTCGATATATAATTTCAAATCATTGCATTATAAACATAATCTCAAGTTTTATCATCGTGCAAGCTAGTAATTTTCTTTCTTCTCTTTTGAGAAGTGCATTTTTTTGCTTCCTTTGCAAAGCGCAAGCTAGCAAAATTTTACATCATTTTACAATATGCAAGCTAGCAACTTTGGCAAGTTTTACATCATTTTCAAATTTGTAAGCTAGCAAATTTTTTAGATGTTCATGCATCATGAATATTAGCTCTATTGAGATGTGGAAGATAGCACTTTTGCGTTTTACCAAAATTTTCTCCTTGAAATGTATAAGCTAGCAATTTTTCTCCCCCTTTGTCATTGTCAAAAAGAAGGGAAGAATACAACATTGTAATTATTTTCCCGTTACATCAATTTCCAAATCATGACAAAGGTAAAGTATCAATCTTATTTCAATATGTTTGTGCATTATTATAGTTTCAAATTAAAACATGCACAATTTCAAAACCTTACATTTCATCCTTCATGCATGATACCAAAAATAAATCAATCATCACTATGGGCATATTATATATGATACTCAAACATTCATGAGATATCATTTTGGTCATAACATTCATGATGCTAAGACATTAAAATTTTTAAGCATTTACCACTTCAAGCATTAAATTAATATTTTGATCATGATACCAAACATTCATCATTTCTCCCACTTTGTCATCAACAAAAAAAAGAATCATTCAACAATGCAAAGGTTTGAAAGCATGTCAAGTAAGTTTTACACCAATTTATCCAAACTAGCAAAAATGAGAGGTTAAGCAAAAACTTTGTATGAAAAATAAGAAGCTAGCATTTTTTCTTAAGAGCTTTTTGGTTCTTCTTAAGATGTACAAGTTTCTTTTTTCCTTTGTCATAAAATGATAAGAAGAAGAGGAAGAAGAGTAAGGGAGAAATTCATTCTCCACAAAAAAAAAAAAAAATCAAGAACCAATTCATGAAACGATTTTGAACCAAGCCAAATCCATAATAAATGAGTTTCATTAAATCAAGTTTCTATCTTAGCAAAGAGAAAGGATTCATTAAAAGGATCAAGATGTCCATACAAAATCAAATCCCTATTCTTGCAAATGATCATCACATACTAAAAGTCCATGAATAAAAATTCATAAATCAAATCTCTTTTCTTGTAAATAGAAGGAAGAATGATTCAAAAGAATTAATTAAGTCATTAATCCAAAAATCCATGAATCAAGGCTCTTCTTTTGGAAGATTTAGCATGCCTAATTATCTAAAAAATCTGAAATCTGAAAAAGAATTCATGCATTTGGAAGATTTAGCATGCCTAATTATCTTTTAATGAAATCAAATTATTCCTCATTCAATTTCAAATCGTCAAATCATCAAAATCACTCTCAAGAGATTCATAAAAAATAACATAAATAGATTAATTAATCTCTTTTTAAAAAATCGATAAGATAGTGATAAAGAAATTTTCAATAATGCATTCCCATTTTAGTTGTTTCAATTAATGTGATTGATTTCATACAAGCATGCCAAAATTTTTATTTTTTGTGTTTATATCAAAACAAAAATATGTATCATTGTTTAAGACTGAAAAATAAATTTCATCATCAAAATCATAATGACCAAAAATATAACACATTAAACATAAGGCTTCTTTAAATAAGAGATTTGATTTATTATTTTAATTCCAATGATAATACATTTTCCTTTTTATGTATTTCATTTTATGTGATTGATTTCAAATAAGTATGCTCAAGTTTTTCATATGAAAATCATCCATCATGTTTAAAACCAAAAAGCAATATAAAATCATCAAGATACATATAATTGTTTCTTATAACATACAAGGAATTAATCTTATTTAATGTGCAAGTATTATTACAAAATATGTAACTATCATGATCATATATATATATATATATATATATATAACTAATCATGAAAAGTACTAAGTAATTTCATGGTAAGGAAAAAGAGATTCGATTGAGTCGCTTACCTTGTTGACGAAAGTTATGAAGGCATAGTTCACCACCTCGCCTTTGTTGGTTTACTCCTTATCTTTGAATGTGCTCGTTTCATCCCAAGTCACATTGAGTGCTTTCCTGTTCTTTGACAGTTTTTTCTTTTTAAGTTTATTTTTATTCTTAGTTTCATGTTTTATAAATTTTATAAATTTACTTGTGAGGAGTTTTATGTCATCATCACTTGAGCTTCCGCTCAAGTGGTCTCCTATTGTTCGAAGTGCCAAATTCTTCCTATCCTTTGGAAGGTAGTTCTAATATTCATCATGTTCATCATGTGTCATACAACTCATTTCATAGGTCATTAAAGTGTTGAATCTCGGATTTTGATGATGAAATCAATTATAAATTGTTTGAACTAATCTATATATTGAGAAAAATGTGCAGGATTAACTATGATAGCAGTAAGGCATAAAGCAGGTATTGTGTCGGAGTCAAGATCGAGATCTTGTTGGAAGTTCAAGAGTTCGTCAGAAGTTCGGACGTCCGTCGAAAGTTCTACCAGAACCAACCGAGAAGTCCAGGAGCTTGCCAAACAAGCTCATCAGAACTTGTCAAGAAGATCGTCGTAACATCTAGGAGCTTGTCAGGAGTCCGTCGGAACGTTGCCGAGAGTTCGTCGGAAGATCGTCAGAAGCTCATCGGAAGAGCAATTGACGTACTGGAACAAGAGTGCTTTGATTATGTCTTGGTTATTGTAGTTAGACAGTAGATTGAGTTAGAATTGAGAGGTAATCTCATTAACTTAATTAGGGGCCAACTAGGCCCTTAACAAGGCTGAATTGGGTCGAATTAAATAGTCTATTCAGCCCCTGAAAATATGACCGGTGGTGGCACCGCTTGAGAGACCCAGTCTCCCAGGTGGTCTAGGTGGTGGTACCGCCCAGACTAGGTTGTGGTACCATGTTAGGACTCTAGCTAGGAGAGTCCTAATAGAGAGTTCTATCTAAGTCGACTCCTATTAAAGAGGTGAAGAGGCCAACTAAGGTTAGGAGGTTGTTTCTTAAAGAAGAATTAGGAGTTGTAAATGAATAGGAGTCTTGAGTAGGAGTCATATTAGGAGTTGGTTAGAAATAGGAGTCTTGAGTAGGAGTCCTATTAGGAGTTAGGGTTTAGAAGCCCTATAAATAGCTATGTATTCCTCCTCTTTTGTCAAACAATAGATGAATCTTTTCTACAGCTTTTGAGCAGCAACTTGGAGGGAGGAACCCCTATAGAGTTCCAAAGAGGTCGATCCCCTAAAGAGATCAACCCCTAGTTTAGAATCTATAAGGGTTCTAACACTTGGTATCAGAGCAGTGTTCTTGGTATCTCGCTGCCCTTCCATAGCCATCCATCAGCCCTCCACAGCCGCCCAAAGCAATTCCCATAATTGTTTAAAAGATTTTTGCCAAATTCCATCGTCATCTCCACCACCACCACGGATCATCATTTGATCTCCTCTTGAATTACAAAAGGTTCTAGTTTCCTACCTTACTGCTACTGTAATTTAGTTATCCTTATTCGAAAATCCAAAAAAAAAATGTTCCTATATTGTTGCATAAACTTTTCATCGTAAAGTTTTCATCTCTACGACGAAAGGTACATTGTAGAATTCCAACCGCATAGCACATTCTGTTTGATCTTGCTACTATATTTTTTATTTCCAAATATCTACAAAATTTTTATGACAGCTTTGACACTTCCTAATAGTAGATTTCCCTTTGGTTTCATCGAAAATTTCTCAATATAAACCACTAATCTTTTACATCCAATTTGCTACACTAGAAAATCTAGATTGTAGAAAATTTCAATCGCATATTGTTGCCTTAACCGATCTATTTGCAATACTTTTTGAACAAAATTTCTTATACATTTCATAGACAATCTTGGCTTCTATCTAAGATTGATCTATTAAGGAATTCATCTCTAAAAACATTCTTGTGTTGCTGCAAATTTTCATCACAAACTGCTGAAATTTTTCGATGAGAATTCTACTATTACAACTTGCACCAATTTCCTTGCTATTATATAGCCGAAATTTTCTTAATTAAATTAGTCATCCTTACTGTCATATAAACTAAGATTTTTCTGTCAATTCTCTCCTCAAATTTCTTGGATTTTGCTGGAAATTTCATCAAGAAATTGCTATTTCTTCAATGATAATTTTGCTCTTATAAGACAACACACACCTACAGCAACTTCCATTGATTTCTATCAAACCTTTGATGTCATCTACCACAGATCTAAAACTTTTTCCCTAACCTTCATCCACTACCATCACAACCCTAAAACTTTACTAAACTACACCCTCAAATTGCACCCAAAACAGTCACAAAACAAGCCTAAACCACAGCCTACATCAACCAATCCACCAACCCTTTCGACCATCACTTCTCGTAACCTATACATGCCTTTAACATGACAACAAAAGAGAGATCTTAACTCATAAATTTGGAGGCATATACTATGGCATATGAGGAGGCAATCAATGCTAAATTCGAAGCCTTCGAGGCACGAATGAAGGATAAGATTCGAACGCTCTTTTCTGAAATCAGTTTAGGCCGACCACCAAGCCCGAAGAAATCACGTAAAGGAGAAAGCTCTACCTAATCGCACCAAGCTCGAAGATATGACTTTCAAGAGAGGGGAGGCTCTATGACCAACCTCAACTATCCACACATGAGGGTGGACTTCCCTAGATGGGAAGAAGGAGACCCGATTGGTTGGATCTCGCACGCGGAGCGATATTTTCGGTACCACAAAACCACGGAGGCATCTATGATGGAAATTATGACTATACATCTTGAAGGGGATCTTATACAGTAGTTTAATTGGTTTGAATACACTCATGGGGTCCTCTCATGGTAACAATTCAAAGAAGGACTATTGATCCGCTTCGAACCAACCGATTACGAGAACATTGACAAACAACTAGCAAAGATCCGACAAACCTCCACCATTCAAGAGTACCAAACCAGGTTTGAAAGGTTATCTAATCAAACTCATGATTGGTCTGAAAAATAACTATTGGGGATCTTCATTGAGGGCTTGAAGCAGGAGATCTAGGGAGAAGTTAAAGCGCAATAACCGTACACACTTATTGCAATCATCTCTTTCGCAGGATTTCAAGAGGAGCGATTGAACCATGAAGCTCGGAGAACTAGGGTCACTCCCCGACTAGCAATACTGAAGCCCTTAGCCTCTCCTACTATCAAATGAGTCCTTGCACCAAAAGGGTTGACAAGAGAAGAGCTTCGGGAGCGATCTGCGAAGGGGTTATGTTGGCACTACGACGAGCCATGGAGCCATGAGCATCGTTGTAGAAAAGGGAGACTTCTTATAATTGAAACAGTAGAAGAAGAGGTCATTGAACATCTAGAAGAGAGCCTTGAATATGAAGAAGAATATACAGAAGAAGAGCCACAACTGACCGACGTTACGGTACACGCACTAGCCAACTACTCAAACCCGCAAACGATGAAAGTTGGAGGCCTTCTCAAACAACAACCGATCACTGTTCTCATTGACACGGGCAGCACTAATAACTTCCTAAATAGTAAGGTTGCTGCTCGGATGGTGCCCCACATTAAAGGTTGCAGCAAGTTCGACGTAAAGGTCACCGACGGAAGAATCCTAAAGTACGACCAAAGATGTCCGCAGGTGAAACTATTACTGCAAGACCAAGAAATTATTACCGACTTCTTCCTCCCACCAACTGATGACTATGAGGCCGTGCTTAACATAGAATGACTGATGATGCTAGGTGATGTCTCTTGGAACTTATCTAAATTAATTATGAAATTCTATTGCAAAGGCAAACAGATCATCCTATGCGGAATGTGCGGAAGCAACGTAACCACCGTTTCGACCCAACGAATGGAGAAAGTTTTGCACAAGGTAAATGGTGCCTTTTTGATGCATCTCTAGCAGCAACCAGAGGGGAAGAAAATAGAAATTGAATATCAAAATCTCACCTAATTTCTTGAATTTGTCGATATTTTTGCTGAGCCGCGCGGTCTTCCTCCTATGCGGCAACATGACAATAGGATTCCAATCCTTCCGAGGAAGCCACCAGCGAACACTCGGCCATACCAATATCCTCACCTCCAGAAGGATGAAATTAAAAAGATCGTAATTGAGATGCTTGAAACAGGGGTGGTTCGGCCAAGTTGCAGCCCCTATTCCTCATCGGTGCTACTTGTACTCAAGAAGGACGGAACTTGGCGGATGTGCATCAACTACCAAGCTTTAAATGGCATCACCATCAAGGACAAATACCCTATTCCAGTAATAGATGAATTGCTGGATGAAAGAGAGCATGAATCTTCATAAAGTTGGACCTTCGATCCGGGTATCATCAAATACGAGTGTGCGAAGATGATATACAAAATACCACCTTTCAAACATACAATGGCCACTACGAATTTTGGGCATATCATATCAGAGGAAGGTGTGGTGGTAGACCCCTCCATAATTGAAGCAATGCAGAACTGGCCGACCCCGAGGAACATAAAATTGCTACATGGCTTTTTGGGTTTAATAGGCTACTACCGCAAGTTCGTGAAAAACTATAGAAAGATCAGTGCACCACTTACTTCCTTGCTAAAAAAAGATGCGTTCCAATGGTTGGACAAAGCCACCACTACCTTTGACGAACTTAAAGCCGCAATGACGACAGCGCCCGAGTTCGGTAAGACTTTTGTTATTGAAGCTGATGCCTCTAGAGTCAAAATTGGTGCTGTACTAATATAAGATGACCGCCCCCTCACTTATACTAGTAAGGCATTATCTCCTTCCCATCTTAATATGACTGTTTAAGACAAGGAAATGCTCACGATTGTGCATGCGGTGGCCAAGTGGAGACCATACTTGATCGGGCGACGCTTTCAAATCAAGATTGACTATAAAAGCCAAAAAAATTTCTTAGAGTAGAAGATATCTTCCCCCAAGCGACAAAAATGGATAACAAATATTCTTAGATATGATTATGAAATAGCGTACAAAAAGGGGAAAGAGAATGTTATTGTAGATACGCTTTCGTGGCTACCCAAGCAAGCTGAATTTTTGGTCGTTTCACTTCCGACCAGCGACTTCCTTGGGGATATTAAGATAGAATGGCAGGAAGATCTAGAGACTAGTAAGATTATAAAAAAATTAGAGGAAGCACCAAGCTCCATGACTCATTACAGTTGAGACTCAAAAGAATTACCCTATAAAGGACATATTGTGTTTGTGCCAAATTATACTTGCATCTTCACAAGCAGATTTTGGACAGAGTTATTCTAGATGCAAGGCACTAAATTGAAAAGGAGTATGGTGTATCACCCACAAATCGATGGCTAGATGAAAGTGGTGAACAGGTGCTTGGAGACAGCCCAAAGTCATCCACCAAATATGAATACCCAAAGAGAACTCCAAACCCAATCGAGTGCCATTATTGATCGACAAATTGTGACCCAACGATGATGACCCACTACTGAAGCGCTAATATAGTGGGCGAACTTACCAGCAAAAGGTGCCACTTGGGAGAACTATGACAACTTGAAGATCAAATTCCCAGAGTTCATGGAATCTCAGCCTCGAGGACAAGTCTGATTTAAAGAGGACGGGTTTGTTATGAGTCTAGCTAGGAGAGTCCTAATAGAGAGAGGCATTCATGTAAAACTTGTCTAAGCCGAACCCTATTAAAGAGGTGAAAAGGCCAGCGAGGGTTAGGAGGTTGTTTCTTAAAGAAGAATTATGAGTTGTAAAGGAATAGGAGTCTTGAGTAGGAGTCCTATTAGGAGTTGGTTAGAAGTAGGAGTCTTTAGTAGGAGTCCTATTAGGAGTTAGGGTTTAGAAGCTCTATAAATAGTCATGTATTCCTCCTCTTTTGTCAAGCAATAGATGAATTTTTTCTGCAACCTTTAAGCAGCAACTTGGAGGGAGGAACCCCTATAGAGTTCCAAGGAGGCCGATCCCTAAAGATATCAACCCCTAGTTTAGAATCTGAAAGGGTTCTACCATACCGTTGGCAATCAATATTGCTAGTAGTGGTACCACCCCTGTCAGGCGGTGGTACTACCAGAGCTGTTGGGAAATCATTGGGGGCGGCATCATATGCGCAGCGGAAGAACAAGAAAACAAAAATCCCCGATTCCCAAAAAAATGTTCGTCGTCGTGCGAAGATTGGTGCGCAAAATCTGCGAAACACAAAACTGTGTATAGAGATTGTGTTACCTAGGGAGATCGTATATCCCTGTTTCCTTGCAGATCCTTAGGAGAGGGTGAAGGAGGTCAAGCGTCCTCCTCTCTAGCGGTGATCCACACAGTAGGGTTGTGACGACGCTCCTCAAATCTCCAAGCCTACTCTGAGGTGGAGAGGGAGAGGAGAATAGGAAAGGCAAGCAAAGACTCTAGCCTATGAGGCTGTGAATCCCTCCTATTTATAGAGATCCTGTGTCAAACCCTAATGGGTCCTTCCCTAGCGGGTATTGGATCTGCATCCAATAAGACAAGGGCTCCGTCGGATATCTCATATCCGAACCTCTACTCATCGCAATGCCTACCATATGTGTGTGACCCTCTAGGCCCAATATCGAGCTGGCCGTGAGTCATACCTGTCAGAACTCCTTCTAACTCAGTGAATTATTATCTCTGTAATAATTCACTCGACTCATCGACTACGGACGTACTAGGCCACTACGCCGTAGTCCCCAAACGATACAGGGGAATCCAATCCATTGGACCTGTCTGTCCTCAGTTACCATGTACCTATAGTCCCTCATCCATCTAATATCCCAAAGACCGTATATCGAGCATGGTGCTGTCAGACCCATACGGTTTCTACTCGAGTCTCGCTCTAATCGGATTCTCCCGGAGAACTCTTTCTCTCTCAACCCGAATGACCCTAGCCAGGGATTTGTCTAAGCAAGAACACATAGGATATTCCTCTCATGACGTCGAGAGTGGATGATCCTCTATTGACACTCAATAGCCCTCGTAAGGTCGACTACCACTCCCAATGATCAGCTGTACTAGATCTGGGACAGCCAAACCTATAAGTCTGGTATCATAGAGTGGAGCACTCATACAGGACATCCTTGGTGTCTCAAGTCTAAGGACCAGATACACCACTAGGACTACGGAATCGCTGTCTGACAATAAGGCATCATCAACCATCCAGCATTCCGTAAGCGGATCAATCAGTGAACTCATTCTCCAATGAGCACCTGTACTGTATCCCTAGTGTCCCTACACGAGCAGCTATGAGACCAGCTGCATCCATCATATGGACGGGTATACAGCACACCAGTCTATCCGGTTATCACGATGTCCCTCTCGAGTAACCTATGACCGGGATTATTTAGGATATGTGTTTAAAGGTGAATCGATCTCATTATCGTGATCTCATCACGATCCGATTCCCATTGCACAAATCCAAGGACATCACAATATATATATGCATTTATGCAATAGTTATAAAGTGATATACGCCAAAATATAATAAGCAAAAAGATTATGTATCAAGTCACACGTGCCATCACTCACGTGATTGGCTTGCTGGGCACATATGACTAGCAATCTCCCACTTGACCTAAAGCCTATCACCTATGTGTCTGATCCCCATCAGACTCCTGTGACGCTCAAAGACAATCTGAGACAATGGCTTTGTCAGTGGATCTGCAATGTTATCTTCGGATGGAACTCTTTCCACTGCTACATCTCCTCGGGTTACGATCTCTCTGATAAGTTGGAACCTCCTCAGAACACTTCTGATGAGACCCGGGTTCCCTTATTTGAGTAATCGCCCCATAGTTGTCGCAATATAAGGAAGTCGGCTCCTCGTTACTCGGCACGACTCCCAAATCTGTGATGAACTTCTTCATCCAGACTCCCTCCTTTGCTGCATCTAATGCAGCAACGTACTCCGCCTCTGTGGTCGAGTCAGCAGTGATATCTTGCTTGGAACTCTTCCAGCACACTGCTCCTCCATTCAAGGTGTACACATACCCTGAATTCGACTTGCTATCATCGACATCAGACTGAAAACTTGAGTCAGTGAAGCCTTCAACCTTAAGGCTATTACCTCCATATACTAGTAAAAGATCCTTAGTCCTACTTAAGGATACACTTTACTGCTTTCCAGTGCTCCAAGCCTGGATCCGCCTGATACCTGCTCGTGACACTCAGAGCATGCGCTATATCAGGCCTAGTACATAGCATGGCATACATGATAGACCCTATTGCTGAGGCATAAGGTATCATATTCATGTTTGCCCTTTGGAATTTTCCATGCCAAACCTTTTGACAATGGTTTCTATGTACCTGGACTGGGACAAGCCAAGCATCCTCTTGGATCTATCTCTATAGATTCTAATCCCCAAGATATAGGATGCTTCCCCTAAGTCCTTTATGGAGAAGTGTCTAGATAACCAAGTCTTTACTGTGGATAGTATTCCTACGTCATTCCCAATGATGAGGATGTCATCCACATATAACACCAAAAAGTGATAGCGCTCCCACTTACCTTCCTGTACACACAAGGCTCATCTTCGTTCTTAACGAAGTCATAAGATCTGATTGCCTCATCAAATCATATGTTCCAACTTTGGGAAGCTTGCTTTAGTCCATAAATGGATTTAAGCAACCTACACACCTTATCTGGGCAGTTCTTGGACACGAATCCCTCAGGTTGCATCATATACACTTCCTCCTCGAGGTTCCCATTGAGGAATGCAGTTTTCACATCCATCCGTCAGATCTCATAATCATAGTGTGCTGCAATAGCCAATAGAATTCTGATGGATTTTAGCATTGCTACGGGTGAGAAGGTTTCGTCGTAGTCAACACCTTGCCTTTGACGATACCCTTTAGCCACTAGCCTTGCTTTATAGGTCTCTACCTTTCCATCTACTCCGATCTTTTTCTTAAAGATCCATTTGCAATCGATGGGTACAATACCTTCGGGCGCATCAACTAGGTTCCAAACCTTATTGGAGTACATAGAATCCATCTCAGAATTCATGGCTTCTTGCTACTTCCCGGAGTCTATACTCATAATAGCCTCCTCATAGGTCTGAGGATCAATATCCTCAGCATCCTCTCCTCTAATATGTCCCACATATCTCTCAGGAGGATGAGATACTCTATCAGACCTGCGTAAAGTTGAAACTTGTATATTAGGTACCTGAACAGACTCGGGCTGTAGAGTGGTGCTTGAGCTTGGTTCTCTAACTTCGCTCAACTCTATCATTCTCCCACTGTCTCCGCCAAGAATGTGTTCCTTCTCAAGGAACACTGCTCTCTTAGCTACAAAGACCTTTTGGTCCTCGAGATGATAGAAGTAATACCCACAAGTTTCCTTGGGGTATCCCACAAATATGCATCGCTCTGTCCTTGATTCTAATTTATCGGGGTTGTGTCTTTTAACGTGGGCTGGGCAGCCCCAAATCTTAACAACCTTAAGATCAGGCTTCTTCCCTTTCCATATCTCATATGGTGTAGACACTACCGACTTAGTTGGAACTCTGTTCAGAAGGTAAGCTGCGGTTTCTAGGGCATATCCCCAGAATGAGATGGGTAGGTCAGCGAAACTCATCATGGACCGTACCATATCTCATAAAGTACGATTTCTCCTTTCAGAGACACCATTGAGCTGAGGTGTGTAAGGAGGTGTCCATTGGGATAAAATCCCATTGTCCTTGAGGAACTGAGTAAACTCTGTACTTAAGTACTCACCTCCTCGATTTGATCGAAGAGTTTTGATACTCTTTCCAGTCTGGTTCTCCACCTCATTCTTATACTCTCTGAATTTCTCAAAGGCCTCGGACTTGTACTTCATTAAGTACACATATCCATACCTTGAGAAATCATCAGTAAATGTAATGAAGTAGGAGTAACCTCCAATGGCATGAGTTGACATGGGTCCACATACATCACTATGTATGAGTTCCAACAACTCAGTGGCTCTCTCTCCAGTTCCACTAAATGGAGAGTTGGTCAATTTTCCACGAATGCAAGGCTAACAAGTTGCATAAGACATATAGTCGAATGGATCTAGATATCCATCATTTAGCAACTTTTGAATCCTTCTTTCATGGATGTGACCTAGCCTACAATGCCACAGGTATGCACTGTTCAACTCATCTTGTTTCCTTTTGGACACATTTACATTCATGATATGTGGAGTGGTGTCTAACATAAATAAACCATTATGCAATGTTCCTTTCGTGATGATCTTATCATCTAATAATATTGAACAACCATTGTTCTCAAAAACAAATTTATATCCACTAACTGTTAAATATGAAATGGAGATAATGTTTTTGATAATAGAAGGAACAAAATAACATGCATCTAATGCAATAAAAGCTCCACTAGGCAGATGTAGGGCGACCTCGCCAACAGCTAATACAGCAGCTTTTGCTCCATTACCCATCTTGAGGTCCATCTCGCCTCTCTCTAGTCTCCTAGGCCTTGCCAGAACCTGCAACGAATTGCATATATGATAAGCACTACCGGTATCCAATACCCATGTGTTATCATAAGAGTCTGACAAATGGAGACTGATCATGAATGTACCTGAAGCTTCATCAAGCTTTTGTTTCGCCCTTTCTGCAAGGTACTCTTTGCAGTTTCTCTTCCAATGCCCATCTTTACCACAATGGAAGCACTGGCCTTTGTCCTTTGCTGGGTCTTTCTTAGCAACCTTTGCTTTACCTTGTTTGCCCTTGCCCTTTCCCTTCTTAAGGGACCTTTCTGCTTTCCTTTTCTTTCTGGTCTCACCAGTGTAGAGAACTGGCTTCTCTTTCTTAATAGTACTCTCTGCCTCCCTCAACTTATTGAAGAGCTCTGGGAGAGTCACCTCAAGCTTGTTCATATTAAAATTCATTATGAACTGTGAAAAGGAATCTGGTAGGGACTGAAGCACAATGTCCACACACAAGTTATCCTCTAGGACCATTCCTAGACCTGTGAGTTTCTCTATCCACTCAATCATCTTTAGGACATGGTTCTGAACCGGTGTCCCCTCAGTCATCCTAGCACGGAAAAGGCTCTTGGATATCTCATATCGTTGAGTCCTTCCCTGTTCCTCAAACAATTTGCGGACATGTAGGAGAATGGATATGGCATCCATCTTTTCATGTTGTCTTTGTAACTGTGGAGTCATAGAGCCCAACATATAGCACTGAGCAAGAGTGGAGTCATCAATGTACTTCACGTAGCGAGCGATCTCATCCTCGTTTGCCCCTTCTTCGGGCGTAGGCATCACTGTATCAAGGACGTACACGATTTTCTCCGCTGTGAGAACAATTCTCAAGTTACGGAGCCAATCCGTATAATTTGGACCAGTGAGGCGGTTGACATCAAGTATGCCACGTAAGGGATTTGAAAGCGACATTTTCTGAAAATAAAGATGTAGCAGAAATGAATAACATGCAGATTTTGCAAGAAATAAACTATCAAGATATGGACTTCTATCTTAATATGCTCCCACTATTTTACTATCGAGTCACGCGACACCCTCAGCACGTAAAACGGAAGTCTCCGGCAGACTTCTAGTGGGGATCAGGATCCAATCAGCGTCTTAGTGTAACCTCGAGGGACTCGACCAATCACACTAAGCCTAAAAGGTAGGCAACTCTTGCCGATCACAACTCCTTGTGATTCCCATCCTGTTCGGCCTCCGAATCACCATGGCCTCGAGGGACTCGACCAACCATGATGCTCGGTTAAGTCAACACCTTCGTTACAAGATGAGTCTGATTTGATGATATACCCTTGAGGGACTCGACCAAGCATATCATGCCCTCAGGTCATCGGTGACATCTCTATGTCGTAAGCAAGATAGCGAATCGTGATATAGGCGAGTCTCGAGGGACTCGACCAACTCAACCTACACCGGGAATCGGTTCCTACTCATAACGATGGAAGGCAACGTGGGTCAATCTAATTGCCTCACGTTTACCGACTTAATATTATCGAGAGATGTTTCTATGATTTGGTCTCCTAATATGACATGTCACACATATACATATTTAATATATATCTACATCGCATGCAAATATATATACATATCTAGTATGTGTATAAGCAATCACACCAGATGATCATGGACCATAACCTAATATGATTAGGCCCGAGCCAGTAGGCCTAATCACTCACATCAAGATCTATGTGTGCAACGGTGCATCTCCAAGCCCTGTGATCGTCCATCTCGTCCTCGTCGGTTCCGTCGACATCTTGATGCATCTCCATGCATCACGATCGTCCGTCTCGTGGGTCCCGCTATCGCATCCACGCTCCCGCTGCGCCTCCTCATATGATTACAACTTAATCATTGGCACGCAGGCCCGACAATAAACGAGAAATATAATGGAGGTTCGCAGACCTCAATAATAATAATCACAAGTACACACATCACACGGTCCATGATCATCCGTCCACACATCACACATCACACGTATAAATAATCATCATCATGTAGGACTACTAGATAATAATAAAAATAATAATCAACTAAACCTTTTAATTAATTAATATTTTCTGAAATCAGGGATATATAGGGAATTTCTCAATTCCTAAGGGTATTTTCATAATTTTGACAAAAGACAGAAACTGGAATTTCTCAAATTCACATGGGCAAAACTATCTTTTTTTGCCCAAAACCCTAATTCCCTCTTTCTGCTGCCGCTGCCGCCGCCGCCAACCTGCTGGCGGCGGCCTATGCGGCGGGGCGAGGGCGTTGCCCTCGCCTGCAGGCGGCACGCTCGCTGGCGGCGCTGCCGCTGCAGGTGGGCTCCCCCTTCGGGCGTCGCTGCCTCCGCAGGCGGTGCTGTCCCGCCGGGCGGCCGCCCCTGTAGGGGGGGTTTCGCCCGCGGGAGCAGCGGCGACAGGCGCCGCTGCCCTGCGGCGCCTCTGCCCGTGGGCTGCCAGCCCCGCCAGCAGCAAGCCTGCTGCAAGCAGGCCGCCGGCCGGCTGCTGCAGACACAGCCCCTGCGCTGCCCGCCTTCGGCTGCGCTGCAAGCACGCAGATCGAGGGCAGCAACTGTTGCTGCCCTTTCTCGCTTTTGCGTCAACGATTTTGAAGTCAATATTCTTCCTAAACACAACACACGCAGTTCAAAACCAATCATTCGCACGAACAACCTGGCTCTGATACCACTGTTGGGAAATCATTGGAGGCGGCATCATATGCGCAGCGGAAGAACAAGAAAACAAAAATCCCCGATTCCCAAAAAGATGTTCATCGTCGTGCGAAGATTGGTGCGCAAAATCCGCGAAACACAAAACTGCGTATAGAGATTGTGTTACCTAGGGAGATCGTATATCCCTGTTTCCTTGCAGATCCTTAGGAGAGGGTGAAGGAGGTCAAGCGTCCTCCTCTCTAGCGGTGATCCACACAGCAGGGTTGCGACGACGCTCCTCAAATCTCCAAGCCTACTTTGAGGTGGAGAGGGAGAGGAGAATAGGAAAGGCAAGCAAAGACTCTAGCCTATGAGGCTGTGAATCCCTCCTATTTATAGAGATCCCGTGTCAAACCCTAATGGGTCCTTCCCTAGCGGGTATTGGATCTGCATCCAATAAGACAAGGGCTCCGTCGGATATCTCATATCCGAACCTCTACTCATCGCAATGCCTACCATATGTCTGTGACCCTCTAGGCCCAATATCGAGCTGGCTGTGAGTCATACCTGTCAGAACTCCTTCTAACTCAGTGAATTATTATCTCTGTAATAATTCACTCGACTCATCGACTACGGACGTACTAGGCCACTACGCCGTAGTCCCCAAACGATACAGGGGAATCCAATCCATTGGACCTGTCTGTCCTCAGTTACCATGTACCTATAGTCCCTCATCCATCTAATATCCCAGAGACCGTATATCGAGCATGTTGCTGTCAGACCCATACGGTTTCTACTCGAGTCTCGCTCTAATCGGATTCTCCCGGAGAACTCTTTCTCTCTCAACCCGAATGACCCTGGCCAGGGATTTGTCTGAGCAAGAACACATAGGATATTCCTCTCATGACGCCGAGAGTGGATGATCCTCTATTGACACTCAATAGCCCTCGTAAGGTCGACTACCACTCTCAATGACCAGCTGTACTAGATCTGGGACAGTCAAACCTATAAGTCTGGTATCAAAGAGTGGAGCACTCATACAGGACATCCTTGGTGTCTCAAGTCTAAGGACCAGATACACCACTAGGACTACGGAATCGCTGTCTGACAATAAGGCATCATCAACCATCCAGCATTCCGTAAGCGGATCAATCAGTGAACTCATTCTCCAATGAGCACTTGTACTGTATCCCTAGTGTCCCTACACGAGCAGCTATGAGACCAGTTGCATCCATCATATGGACGGGTATACAGCACACCAGTCTATCCGGTTATCACGATGTCCCTCTCGAGTAACCTATGACCGGGATTATTTAGGATATGTGTTTAAAGGTGAATCGATCTCATTATCGTGATCTCATCATGATCCGATTCCCATTGCACAAATCCAAGGACATCACAATATATATATGCATTTATGCAATAGTTATAAAGTGATATACGCCAAAATATAATAAGCAAAAAGATTATGTATCAAGTCACACGTGCCATCACTCACGTGATTGGCTTGCTGGGCACATATGACTAGCAAGAGCTTGGTCTCCGAGCTCTGTCAGGCGATGGTACTGCTAGCATCCCAAAATCCAAGGATTTTAATTTTTTGGCTCCAACTTTTGAAGCAATTGGGGCCTATAAATACCCCACCCTTTTCTGCATGAAAGGAATATAAAGTGCTATCATATGTTTGAAAAATTCTAAGTGTTTGGGGTGTGAAAAGTATTGTAACAGTGAGAAGAGTTCTCCTCCTCCCTCTCTTAGCCTTCTAACCATCCAAGAAAGAGGAGTGAAAGTTGTAAGGGTTGTCTCCTAAACCCGACCAAAGGAGAAAGTGCTATAAAAGGTGGTTGGTCTTTGCCTATTGAAGGAAGGCCTTTAGTGGACGCCGTTGACCTCGACGAAGGAGGAATCTGAAGTGGACGTATGTCTCATTGACTGAACCACTCTAAATTCTGGTTTGCTTTTCATTTTATGCAATTTACTTTACTACAAATCTTCTGGAGCTTCTCCTTACATTCTGACGAAAGTTTTAAGTTCAACATCTTTCCGAAATGATTTGAATCGAGACAAACTTTCTACAAAATCGAAGAATTTTCTACTGCACTAATTCACCCCCCCTCTTAGTGTCGCTCTTGATCCTAACAATTGGTATCAGAGCAAGGTTCACTCTTATTTGGTTTAAAACCCAAGAGAGATGGTATTTGCCGGCAACCAAGAGGGTCATTCAATTACACGTCTGCCCATGTTCAATGGGATGGATTACACATATTGGAAGACTAAAATGAGGATCTTCCTAATTTCAATATATTTTGAATTATGGAATATTATCGAAAATGGGTTTCAAAAGTCGTCTTTTCTAATGAACGATTGGAATGAGTTGGAGAAGAAGACTTTCGCTTTAAACGCCAAGGCTATGAATGCCTTGTTTTGTGCTTTAGATAAAAACGAGTTCAATCGTGTGTCTATTTGTGAAATTGCTTTTGATATTTGGCACACACTCAAAGTGACTCATGAAGACACTAGTAGAGTGAAGGAGTCAAAAATTAATCTTTTAGTCTATACTTATGAGTTGTTTCGGATGAAACCGAGTGAGACCATTGGAGACATGTACACTCGATTTACGGATATCGTCAATGGTCTAAAAGGACTTAGTAAAGGTTTCTCGGATTTTCAACTTATTAATAAAATTCTAAGATCACTTCCAAAGAGTTGGGATCCTAAAGCCACGGCCACTCAAGAGGCCAAAGATTTAAATAACTTTCCTATTAAAGAACTAATCAGGTCACTAATAGCCTATGAGATGACTTGTAATGCTCATGAAGAGCTTGAAAATAACCTTCCAAAGAATAGGAAGGATATGGCACTAAAAACTCAAGAAGACCACTTGAAAGAAAATTTAAGTGATGAGGACTTTGATAAAGACTTGGCACTCTTGACAAGAAAGTTCAAAAAATTCATAAAAGGAAACAAATTTAAAAATGATACAAAAAATAAATTTGAACCTAAGAAAGAACAAGTGATATGCTATGAATGGAAAAAGCTAGGAGACTTCAAGAGTGAATGTCCCCAAGCAAAAAGGAAGCAACCGAAGAAGAAGAAGGCTCTTAAAGCAACTTGGGACAACTCAAATGCATCTGAAGAAGAGGAGCCAACCAACACCGAGCAAGTTGCTCACTATGCGTTAATGGCTATTGGAGATTAGGTGAGTAGTTCCTTTGATGCAAATTTATCCTTTGATGAACTATTAAATGATTTTCATGATTTATTTGATGAATGTAAATTAATTATAAAAAATATAAATTATTGAAAAAAGAGCATGCTTCTCTTGCTAGTGATTTCGATAGATTAAAAGTTAAGCACAATGATAGTTTAGCTCCATGTACGAAATGTGATGAACTAGAAATACTTCAAAAGCAAAACTTGCTACTCAAAGATGTTGAATCTTGGATTTTGATAATAAAGTCAATTGTAATTTGTTTGATCTAATCTATATGTTGAGAAAAGTGTGCAAGATTAACTACGATAGCAGTAAGACATAAAGCAAGAGTTGTGCCGGAGTCAAGGTCGAGATCACGTTAGGAGTTCGAGAGTTCGTCGAAAGTCCAGACGTTCGTCGAAAGTTCTACCGGACCCAACCGAGAAGTCCAAGAGCTTGCCAAAGAAGCTCGTCGGAACTTGCCAAGAAGATCGTCATAAAGTCTAGGAGCTTGCCGAGAGTCCGTCGGAGCATTGCCGAGAGTTTGTCGGATGTTCGCTGGAAGTATGCCGGAAGCGTACCGGAAGAGCAATTGACGCACCGGAATAAGAAGAATTGTGATCGTGTCTTAATTATCGTAGTTAGAGCGTAAATTAAGTTAGGATTGAGAGGTAATCCCACTAACTTAATTAGAGGCCAATTAGGCCCTTAACAGGGCTGATTTGGGCTGGATTGAACAGCCCAATCAGCCCCTCAAAACATGGCCAGCGATGGCACCGCCTAGAAGACCCAGTCTCCGAGGTGGTCTGGGCGATAGTACTGCCGGCAATTATTGCTGCTAGCGGTGGTATCGCCCCTGTCAGGTGGTGGTACCGCCAGAGCTTGGTCTCCGAGCTCTGTCAGGCGATAGTACCGCTCAGACTGAGTAGTAGTACCGCCTAGTGTCAAGTGTCAAGCGATGGTACCACCCAGTAATAGCGGTGGTACTGCCAGGACCTAGAAAATCTGGGATTAGACACTTTTTGACTCCATTTTTGAAGCCATTGGGGCCTATAAAAACCTCACCCTTTTCTGCATGAAAGGGCACGAAAGCAATGAGATAATCTTGAGTTGTTGGGGTGTAAAAGTGTTGTAAACAAGTGCTAGAGTCCTCCTCCTTCCTTTCTAAGTTTTGAGATCATTCAGGAGAGGTGTGAGACTTGTAAGGGTTCTCTCCTAAACCCGTGAAAAGGAGAAAGCACTATAAAAGGTGGTTGGTCTTCATATATTGAAGGAAGGCCTTTAATGGATGTCGGTGACCTCGTCGGAGGAGGAATCCGAAAGTGGATGTAGGTCACATTAACCAAACCACTCTGAAACTCGGTTTGCATTTAATTTAAGCAATTTACTTTTATAGCAAACTACCTCTCTTTTTTACTATGCTTTTATTACGCCTACGTCTCACATATGCTTTCAAGTAAACACCTTCTGAGATCGGTTTTAATTATATGAAGATTTTACAAAACCGACGCTTTTCATTTGTGCAATTTACATTACTACAAATCTCCTTAATCTTCTCTTACACTTTTACGAAAAGCTTTCAAGTTCAAATTCTTTCCGAAACGGATTGAATCAAAACCATTTTCGTCAGAATCGGTTTTAATCGAAACAAAGTCTTTTGAATTTTGAAAGTTTTCCACTACACTAATTCACTCCCCCTCTTAGTGCCGCTCTTGATCCTAATAATTGGTATCAGAGCAAGGTTCACTCTTGTTTGGTTTAAAACCCAAGAGAGATGACATTTGCCGATAACCAAGAGGGTCATTCAATTACACGTCCGTCCATGTTCAATGGGATGGATTACACATATTAGAAGATGTTAGGATCGAGACCACTAAGAGGGGGGGGGGGGGGGGGGGGGGGGGTGAATTAGTGCAGCGGAAAACTTTCTGCGATTAAAATCGAAAGCTGCGTTCGACCGATAAAAACAACTTCTGTATAAAAGTTGATACTAATCAATGTTAATGTCAAACTAAGCCGGCAGTTTGTAGCTATGATGAAAACCAGAATATCGGCGCAAACTGAAATCCGACGTTCGTACGAAGAAACTGATTTACGTCTAAATGCTGATTCGTAAATCACTTGATTAGATAAGACGTAGTTTAAGCAGGAGTATAAAGGCAGTGTGCAGTATTGGTAAAGCTCAAAACGTAAATGCAATCTGCAATATGATGATCATACGAAAAAGCAGATTTACGTCTAAACGTAGATTTACGTCTAAACGCAGATTTACGTCTAAACGCAGATTTACGTCTAAACGTTGAAACTTGTTTGTAAAATCGCAGAGGGCAGTAACTATTGAGAAGTTTGCAGTGAAGGTAAAATGCTTAAAGGAAATGCAAACCGAGATTTAGAGTGGTTCGGTCTATCTTGACCTACTCCACTTTTGGCTTCCTCCACCGATGAGGTCACCGACGTCAACTAGAGGCCTTCCTTCAATAGGCGAAGGCCAACCACCTTCTTACAGATTCACTCCTTTTGACGGGCTTGGGAGACAACCCTTACAGAAGTTTTCTCTCCTCTCTTTACAACTCAAACTTTGAAGAACAAAAAGAGGAGAACTAGCAGTTTTGAGCTCTAAAAACCACAGAATGACAGCAAGATTTCAAGTGTGTGTTATTTTCTTTCAGTACTAAATGGGTGGGGTATTTATAGGCCCCAACCTAGTTCAAATTTGGAGCTCAATTCTGTCAATTCCCGGAATTCCGGGATCAGGCGGTTGCACCTCCAGACTGGGGCGGTTGCACCGCCGGGCAGAGCTCGAAGACTGAGCCTCTGGGCGGTGCCACCTCTGTCAGGGGCGGTTGCACCTCTCTGCCAGAGCTCGAAGACCGAGCTCAGGCGGTTGCACCGCCTGACTGGGGAGGTTGCACCGCCTGGCAGAGCTCGAAACTTGAGCTCTGGCGGTGCTACCTCTTGACAGAAGAGGTTGCACCGCCCAGTCTCGCTCGGAGACTGAGCTCGGGGCTGTGCCACCTCTTGGCTGGGGCGGTTGCACCGCCCAGTCTCGTTGGGAGACATAGCCTGGGCGGTGCTACCTCCTGGCTTGGGCGGTTGCACCTCCCACAGCAATCAGGGTCCGAATGGGTTAATCCATTCGGCCCAATTTGATTCTTTCAAGGGCCCAATTGCCCCAAGATTAAGCTAATGGGATCACCTCCCATTTCTAACTTAGTCAATGTCCTAACTACGATTATTTCCTAAGACATATTCTGCAGCTTGCTCCGGTGCGTCAATCGCTTCTTCCGGCGAGTTTCCGGCGAACTTCCGTCGATCATCCGACGAACCCTCGGTGATCCTCCTGCGGACTTCCGGCAAACTCCTGGACTTGCGACGATCCACTTGGCAAGTTCCGACGAGCTCCTTAGGCAAGCTTTTGGACTTCTCGGATTTGTTCCCGCCGAACCTCCGACGACTGTCCGAACTTCCGTCGAGCTCTTGAACTCCCAACGTGATCATTGTCATGACTCCGGCGCAACTCCTGCTGCATGTCTTACTTTCATCGTAGTTAATCCTGCACACTTATCTCAATACACAGATTAGACAAACAATTGACAATTGATTTCATCATCAAAATCCGAGATTCAACAATCTCCCCCTTTTTGATGATGACAATCAATTGATAATAGAGTTAACCTTAACTCCCCCTGTCTATATGACAATCAATTTATAAATTCAAGAGACATATTCCTATCATGATTCCTATCATGATGTATCTCTTTGAAGATGATGTCAAGGCTTGACATTCATTTTCAAATATAACAAGTTTGAATGATGGTAATTGTAGCAATTCATCATATTGTAAGATATCGACATGTAAAGCTGTGAAGCAAGATTTTGATATCATTACATGATATACACATTTCGAATATTTAGCAAGTGTAGCATTGCATCACATGGTAAGATATCAGTTCGTACGATGCAAATATTTGTTTGATATCTTGATACAGGGCATATAGCAATGATAGCAATCATATATTTCTTGGTGATGCAAGTATGGCCTAATCATAGCATCAGTGATAGCAACCATATCAACATCAGTGATAGCTAACATATCAGCATCAGTGATAGTAACCATATCAATTTATATGTTTGTCCCCCTTTGTCATCAACAAAAAAACATGGTAGATGTGATTCCAGGAGAACAATATAAGCAGGTTATCAAGCACATAAAGGAAGGCATGACACGTATAATGCTTTGAATACCTCTTCTCCTTGCATGTTATAATTCTTTGTGCATGAAAGAGGAAACTCATTTTTCCAAAAATAAGAGTGTACAGGAAAATCCGGATTTTAGCATTCAAATAGTTAAGCAAATCCGAAAATGAAATGAACTTTTCCAAAACATAATTTCTAACATGTTATTTGATCAAATGATACCAAAGCATGTAATACTAATCAAGTGATTTGATCATTCAATAAAGTCCGAAAAATAATTTTAGCTAGTTTAAGTATTCGGACACATCAACATTCCTAATTCTCTTCTTATAAAATCAAATTGTTCTTCACTTAGAGGTTTTGTAAAAATATCAGCTAGTTGATGTTTAGTATCAATGAACTCTATGATTACATCATGATTCGTAACATGATCTCGTATAAAGTGATGTCTGATATCAATATGTTTTGTTCTTGAGTGTTGTATAGGGTTCTTTGTTAAGCATATTGCACTTGTGTTATCACATTTAATTGGAATATTTTTAAGATGAACTTTATAATCTTCTAAGGTGTTTTTCATCCATACAACTTGTGCAGAGCATGCACTTGCTGCAATATATTCAGCTTCGGTTGTTGATAATGCAACCGAGTTTTGTTTCTTAGATGACCAGGAAACAAGGGCATGTCCTAAGAATTGACATGTTCCTGATGTGCTTTTTCTATCTAATCTACAGCCAGCAAAGTCCGCATCAGCATAAGCAATTAAGTCAAGATTCTCTGATTTTGGGTACCATAATCCTAGATTTGTGGTACTATTAAGATATCTGAGTATTCTTTTAACTGCTTTGAGATGAGATATCTTAGGGTTTAATTGAAATCTATCACAAAATCCTACACTGAACATGATGTCTGGTCTTGTTTCATTGAGGTAAAGTAAACTTCCTATCATACCCCTATAAGTTTTTTGATCAAAGCTTTCTCCACTTTCATCAATTTCTAACTTAGTGGAGGTGCTCATAGGAGTGTTAATTGCTTTTGAGTTCTTCATATTAAACTTCTTTAGTAAATTCATAGCATATTTAGTTTGACTAATAAAGATGTCATTGCTTAGTTGTTTGATTTGTAAACCTAAGAAGAATGTTAACTCTCCCATTAAACTCATTTCGAATTCAAGACTCATAGTTTTAGCAAAAGATTCACAGAGAGATTCATTCGTAGAACCAAAGATAATATCATCAACATAAATTTGAACAATGAGAAAATTATTTTCAAAATTCTTGATGAATAATGTAGTATCAATCTTGCCTTTTATGAAATTATTTTCAATGAGAAAAGAACTAAGTCTCTCATACCAAGCCCTTGGAGCTTGTTTTAAACCATAGAGAGCTTTAGTTAATCTAAACACATGATTAGGGAGACTATTATTTTCAAATCCAGAAGGTTGTTCAACATAGACTTCTTTGGAAATAAAGCCATTAAGAAAAGCGCTTTTAACATCCATTTGAAACAACTTAAAATTATTACTACTAGCGTAGGCAAGGAGCATCCTTATGGCTTCTAATCGAGCCACAGGAGTGAAGGTTTCTTCATAATCGATACCTTCTTCTTGGTTGAAACCTTTGGCCACTAATCTAGCCTTGTTTCTAACCACGATACCATTTTCATCTTGCTTGTTTCTAAAGACCCATTTAGTACCAATAACTAAATGGTCATTTGGCCTCGGAACAAGCGTCCACACCTCATTTCTCTCAAATTTATTCAATTCATCTTGCATTGTGATAATCCATGAATCATCTTTCATGGCTTCATCAACACATTTGGGTTCAATTTGGGAGAGAAAGGCGGCGTTGGCACAAAAATTTTTGAAAGAAGATCGTGTTTGAACCCCCTTTGATGTGTCCCCTAAGATTAGCTCCTTAGGATGAGCATCTATATACTTCCAATCCTTGGGTAAGGAAATCTGGGAAGTGGATGCATCCAAGTTGTCAGTTGGAGACGGGGTTTCATTTAAATTCAAGAAATCAAAATTAACATCATCATCAAGATCATTTTTCCTAATTTCGAAAATCTCATTGAAAACAACATGAATGGATTCTTCAGTAATTAAAGTTCTTTTATTGAAGATACGAAAAGCTTTAGAAACCGAAGAATAACCAAGAAAGATTCCTTCATCGGATTTAGCATCAAATTTTCCTAAGTTATCCTTTTCATTCAAGATAAAACACTTACACCCAAAGACTTTAAAATATGAAACATTGGGTTTTTTGTTATTCCATAACTAATAAGGAGTTTTGGTGAGTAGGGGTCTTACTATAACTCTATTCAAAATATAGCATGTAGTGTTTACGGTTTCGGCCCAAAAATATTTGGGTAGGCTATGTTCATTCAACATGGTTCTTGCCATTTCTTGTAAATTTCGATTTTTTCTTTCTACTACCCCATTTTGTTGAGGATTTCTTGGAGTAGAGAAATTATGGTTGTATCCATTGAGTTCACAGAATTCTTGGAAATCATGGTTTTGAAATTCTCCACCATGATCACTTCTAATTGACGAAATCATAGAACCCTTCTCATTTTGAACAAGTTTACAAAACTTGGTAAAATATCTAAAGCATTCATTTTTCTGTTTTAAGAAGTAGGTCCATGTATATCTGTTATAGTCATCAACAATGACAAAGGCGTATTTGCTACCTCCTAGACTCGATGTAGAGATTGGTCCGAACAAGTCCATATGGATCAATTGTAAGGGCCTAGAGGTGCTTATTTGATTCTTAGTCTTGAAACTACCCTTAATTTGTTTACCTAATTGGCAAGCATCACATACATTATCTTTGATGAACTTGATATGAGGAATTCCTCTTACAAGTTCTTTATATGACATTTGAGTGATTAGTTTCATGTTAGCATGACCTAATCTTCTATGCCATAGCCAAGCATCCTCATTCAAAACCGAAAAACACATTTCATTACACAAATCATTTATTTCAATAGTGTATACGTTATTTTGTTTTAATGCAATCATGGACATGTTTTTATGTGGTTTTTCAATGATGCAAGCATTAGATTCGAATTTGACAGTGTATCCTTTATCACATAATTGACTAATGCTCAAGAGGTTATGTTTTAAATCATCAACTAACAAAACATCTTCAATAAAGAAGTAGGAGTTGTTACCTATGGTTCCTTTGCCAATGATTTTACCCTTGTTGTTGTCTCCGAAGGTGACATAGCCTTCCTCTATGCTAGTGAGCTTAGAGAATTGAGATGGATCTCCGGTCATATGCCTTGAGCATCCACTATCAAGGTACCATCTCTTGCTCCTAACTTGCGATAGTGTGGGTTTCTACAAGAAAGGATGATTTTTAGGTACCCATTTGCTTTTGGGTGCCTCAAAGATAGATCTACATTGTCTATCATGTTGCATAGAGTTTATCAGGGTTCCTTTAGGAACCCAAGTCAGTTTGTTTGGACTTATTTTCTTGAATGGACAATAATGCGTCTTGTGTCCAAATTTGCAACAAAAGTTGCATTTGGTTTGGTGTTGAACATGTAAGATGTGGCCTTTTATGAAGGTGGTTGGATTTAGGTGAGGACTTCTCACAAATCCAATTCCACTCCTTTTTGGAACGTGACCCTTGTTTGCAAGGATAATGTTCAATGACTTGCTACCAACCTCGAATTTCTTCAAGGTGTCCTTACGTAGCAGGTTTTCTTTTTGGAGGGTTTCTAGATCATGGCATTTGATACATGAATTTAAACTATCATGATATTCAGTTTTTAACTTATCAAAATCACAAGTAAGACTATCATGCTCCTTTTTTAGCAATTTGTATTTTCTATTGATAATCTTGCATTCATCAAATAAGACATGGAAGGCATTTAATAATTCATCGAGTCATTCAATTACATGTCCGTCCATGTTCAATGGGACGGATTACACATATTAGAAGATGTTAAGATCGAGAGCACAAAGAGGGGGGGGGGGGGTGAATTAGTGCAGCGGAAAACTTTCTGCGATTAAAATCGAAAGCTACGTTCGACCGATAAAAACAACTTTTGTATGAAAGTTGATACTAATCAATGTTAATGTCAAACTAAGCAGGCAGTTTGCAGCTATGATGAAAATCAGAATATCGGCGCAAACTGAAATCCGACGTTCGTACGAAGAAACTGATTTACGTTTAAATGCTGATTCGTAAATCACTTGATTAGATAAGACGCAGTTTAAGCAGGAGTATAAAGGCAGTGTGTAGTATTGGTAAAGCTCAAAACGTAAATGCAATCTGCAATATGATGATCATACGAAAAAGCAGATTTACGTCTAAACGTAGATTTACGTCTAAACGTAGATTTACGTCTAAACGCAGATTTACGTCTAAACGTTGAAACTTGTTTGTAAAATCGCAGAGGGCAGTAACTTTTGAGAAGTTTGCAGTGAAGGTAAAATGCTTAAAGGAAATGCAAACCGAGATTTAGAGTGGTTCGGTCTATCTTGACCTACTCCACTTTTGGCTTCCTCCACCGATGAGGTCACCGACGTCAACTAGAGGCCTTCCTTCAATAGGCGAAGGCCAACCACCTTCTTACAGATTCACTCCATTTGACTGGCTTAGGAGACAACCCTTACAGAAGTTTTCTCTCATCTCTTTACAACTCAAACTTTGAAGAATAGAAAGAGGAGAACTAGCAGTTTTGAGCTCTAAGAACTACAGAAAGACAGCAAGATTTCAAGTGTGTTTTATTTTCTTTCAGTGCTGAATGGGTGGGGTATTTATAGGCCTCAACCCAATTCAAATTTGGAGCTCAATTCTGTCAATTCCCGAAATTCCGGGATCAGGCGGTTGCACCTCCTGACTGGGGCGGTTGCACCGCTTGCCAGAGCTCGAAGACTAAGCCTCTGGACGGTGCCACCTCTGTCAGGGGCGGTTGCACCTCTCTGCCAGAGCTCGAAGACCGAGCTCAGGCAGTTGCACTGCCTGACTGGGGAGGTTGCACCGCCTGGCAGAGCTCGAAACTTGAGCTCTGGCGGTGCTACCTCTTGACAGAAGAGGTTGCACTGCCCAGTCTCGCTCGGAGACTGAGCTCGGGGCGGTGCCACCTCTTGGCTGGGGCGGTTGCACCGCCCAGTCTCGTTGGGAGACATAGCCTGGGTGGTGCTACCTCCTGGCTTGGGCGGTTGCACCTCCCACAGCAATCAGGGTCCGAATGGGTTAATCCATTCGGCCCAATTTGATTCTTTCAAAGGCCCAATTGCCCCAAGATTAAGCTAATGGGATCGCCTCCCATTTCTAAATTAATTAATGTGCTAACTCCGATTATTTCCTAAGACATATTCTGCAGCTTGCTACGGTGCGTCAATCGCTTCTTCCGGCGAGTTTCCGGCGAACTTCCGTCGATCATCCGACGAACCCTCGGTGATCCTCCTGCGGACTTCCGGCAAACTCCTGGACTTGCGACGACCCACTTGGCAAGTTCCGACGAGCTCCTTTGGCAAGCTTCTGTTCTTCTCGGATTTGTTCCCGCAGAACCTCCGACGACTGTCCGAACTTCCGTCGAGCTCTTGAACTCCCAACGTGATCATTGTCATGACTCCGGCGCAACTCCTGCTGCATGTCTTACTTTCATCGTAGTTAATCCTGCACACTTATCTCAATACACAGATTAGAAAAACAATTGACAATTGATTTCATCATCAAAATCCGAGATTCAACAATCTCCCCCTTTTTGATGATGACAATCAATTGATAATGGAGTTAACCTTAACTCCCCCTGTCTATATGACAATCAATTTATAAATTCAAGAGACATATTCCTATCATGATTCCTATCATGATGTATCTCTTTGAAGATGATGTCAAGGCTTGACATTCATTTTCAAATATAACAAGTTTGAATGATGGTAATTGTAGCAATTCATCATATTGTAAGATATTGACATGCAAAGCTGTGAAGCAAGATTTTGATATCATTACATGATATACACATTTCGAATATTTAGCAAGTGTAGCATTGCATCACATGGTAAGATATCAGTTCGTACGATGCAAATATATGTTTGATATCTTGATACAGGGCATATAGCAATGATAGCAATCATATATTTCTTGGTGATGCAAGTATGGCCTAATCATAGCATCAGTGATAGCAACCATATCAACATCAGTGATAGCAAACATATCAGCATCAGTGATAGCAACCATATCAATTAATATATTTCTCCCCCTTTGTCATCAATAAAAAAACATGGTAGATGTGATTCCAAGAGAACAATATAAGCAGGTTATCAAGCACATAAAGGAAGGCATGACACGTATAAAGCTTTGAATACCTCTTCTCCTTGCATGTTATAATTCTTTGTGCATGAAAGACGAAACTCATTTTTCCAAAAATAAGAGTGTACAGGAAAATCCGATTTTTAGCATTCAAATAGTTAAGCAAATCCGAAAATGAAATGAACTTTTCCAAAACATAATTTCTAACATGTTATTTGATCAAGTGATACCAAAGCATGTAATACTAATCAAGTGATTTGATCATTCAATAAAGTCCGAAAAATAATTTTAGCTAGTTTAAGTATTCGGACACATCAACATTCCTAATTCTCTTCTTATAAAATCAAATTGTTCTTCACATAAAGGTTTTGTAAAAATATCAGCTAGTTGATATTTAGTATCAATGAACTCTATGATTACATCATGATTCGTAACATGATCTCGTATAAAGTGATGTCTGATATCAATATGTTTTGTTCTTGAGTGTTGTATAGGGTTCTTTGTTAAGCATATTGCACTTGTGTTATCACATTTAATTGGAATATTTTTAAGATGAACTTTATAATCTTCTAAGGTGTTTTTCATCCATACAACTTGTGCACAGCATGCACTTGCTGCAATATATTCAGCTTCGGTTGTTGATAGTGCAACCGAGTTTTGTTTCTTAGATGACCAGGAAACAAGGGCATGTCCTAAGAATTGACATGTTCCTGATGTGCTTTTTCTATCTAATCTACAACCAGCAAAGTCCGCATCGGCATAAGCAATTAACTCAAGATTCTATGATTTTGGGTACCATAATCCTAGATTTGTGGTACCATTATGATATCTGAGTATTTTTTTAACTGCTTTGAGATGAGATATCTTAGGATTTGATTGAAATCGAGCACAAAGTCCTACACTGAACATGATGTCTGGTCTTGTTGCATTGAGGTAAAGTAAACTTCCTATCATACCCCTATAAGTTTTTTGATCAAAGCTTTCTCCACTTTCATCAATTTCTAACTTCGTGGAGGTGCTTATAGGAGTGTTAATGGCTTTTGAGTTCTTCATATTAAACTTCTTTAGTAAATTCATAGCATATTTAGTTTGACTAATAAAGATGCCATTGCTTAGTTGTTTGATTTGTAAACCTAAGAAGAATGTTAACTCTCCCATTAAACTCATTTCAAATTCAAGACTCATTGTTTTAGCAAAAGATTCACAAAGAGATTCATTCGTAGAACCAAAGATAATATCATCAACATAAATTTGAACAATGAGAAAATTATTTTCAAAATTCTTGATGAATAATGTAGTATCAACCTTGCCTTTTATGAAATTATTTTCAATGAGAAAAGAACTAAATCTCTCATACCAAGCCCTTGGAGCTTGTTTTAAACCATAGAGAGCTTTAGTTAATCTAAACACATGATTAGGGAGACTATTATTTTCAAATCCAGGAGGTTGTTCAACATAGACTTCTTCGGAAATAAAGCCATTAAGAAAAGCGCTTTTAACATCCATTTGAAACAACTTAAAATTATTACTACTAGCGTAGGCAAGGAGCATCCTTATGGCTTCTAATCCAGCCACAGGAGCGAAGGTTTCTTCATAATCGATACCTTCTTCTTGGTTGAAACCTTTGGCCACTAATCTAGCCTTGTTTTTAACCACGATACCATTTTCATCTTGCTTGTTTCTAAAGACCCATTTAGTACCAATAACTAAATGGTCATTTGGCCTAGGAACAAGCGTCCACACCTCATTTCTCTCAAATTGATTCAATTCATCTTGCATTGCGATAATCCATGAATCATCTTTCATGGCTTCATCAACACATTTGGGTTCAATTTGGGAGAGAAAGGCGGCGTTGGCACAAAAATTTTTGAAAGAAGATCGTGTTTGAACCCCCTTTGATGTGTCCCCTAAGATTAGCTCCTTAAGATGAGCATCTACATACTTCCAATCCTTGGGTAAGGAAATCTGGGAGGTGGATGCATCCAAGTTGCCAGTTGGAGACGGGGTTTCATTTAAATTCAAGGAATCAAAATTAACATCATCATCAAGATCATTTTTCCTAATTTCGGAAATCTCATTGAAAATAACATGAATGGATTCTTCAATAATTAAAGTTCTTTTATTGAAGATACGAAAAGCTTTAGAAACCGAAGAATAACCAAGAACGATTCCTTCATCGGATTTTGCATCAAATTTTCCTAAGTTATCATTTTCATTCAAGATAAAACACTTACACCCAAAGACTTTAAAATATGAAACATTGGGTTTTTTGTTATTCCATAACTAATAAGGAGTTTTGGTGAGTAGGGGTCTTACTATAACTCTATTCAAAATATAGCATGTAGTGTTTACGGCTTCGGCCCAAAAATATTTGGGTAGGCTATGTTCATTCAACATAGTTCTTGCCATTTCTTGTAAATTTCGATTTTTTATTTCTACTACCCATTTTGTTGAGGATTTCTTGGAGTAGAGAAATTATGGTTGTATCCATTGAGTTCACAGAATTCTTGGAAATCATGGTTTTGAAATTCTCCACCATGATCACTTCTAATTGACGAAATCATATAACCCTTCTCAATTTGAACAAGTTTACAAAACTTGGTAAAATATCTAAAGCATTCATTTTTCTGTTTTAAGAAGTAGGTCCATGTATATCTGCTATAGTCATCAACAATGACAAAGGCGTATTTGCTACCTCCTAGACTCGATGTAGAGATTGGTCCGAACAAGTCCATATGGATCAATTGTAAGGGCCTAGAGGTGCTTATTTGATTCTTAGTCTTGAAACTACCCTTAATTTGTTTACCTAATTGGCAAGCATCACATACATTATCTTTGATGAACTTGATATGAGGAATTCCTCTTACAAGTTCTTTAGATGATATTTGAGTGATTAGTTTCATGCTAGCATGACCTAATCTTCTATGCCATAGCCAAGCATCCTCATTCAAAACCGAAAAATACATTTCATTACACAAATCATTTATGTCAATAGTGTATACGTTATTTTGTTTTAATGCAATCATGGACATGTTTTTATGTGGTTTTTCAATGATGCAAGCATTAGATTCGAATTTGACAGTGTATCCTTTATCACATAATTGACTAATGCTCAAGAGGTTATGTTTTAAACCATCAACTAACAAAACATCTTCAATAAAGAAGTTGGATTTGTTACCTATGGTTCCTTTGCCAATGATTTTACCCTTGTTGTTGTCTCCGAAGGTGACATAGACTTCGTCTATGCTAGTGAACTTAGAGAATTGAGATGGATCTCCGGTCATATGCCTTGAGCATCCACTATCAAGGTACCATCTCTTGCTCCTAGCTTGCGATGGTATGGGTTTCTACAAGAAAGGATGATTTTTAGGTACCCATTTGCTTTTGGGTGCCTCAAAGATAGATCTACATTGTTTATCATGTTGCATAGAGTTTATCATGGTTCCTTTAGGAACCCAAGTCAGTTTGTTTGGACTTATTTTCTTGAATGGACAATAATGCGTCTTGTGTCCAAATTTGCAACAAAAGTTGCATTTGGTTTGGTGTTGAACATGTAAGATGGGGCCTTTTATGAAGGTGGTTGGATTTAGGTGAGGACTTCTTACAAATCCAATTCCACTCCTTTTTGGAACGTGACCCTTGTTTGCAAGGATAATGTTCAATGACTTGCTACCAACCTCGAATTTCTTCAAGGTGTCCTTAAGTAGCGGGTTTTCTTTTTGGAGGGTTTCTAGATCATGGCATTTGATACATGAATTTAAACTATCATGATATTCAGTTTTTAACTTATCAAAATCACAAGTAAGACTATCATGCTCCTTTTTTAGCAATTTGTATTTTCTATTGATAATCTTGCATTCATCAAATAAGTCATGGAAGGCATTTAATAATTCATCGAGTCATTCAATTACACGTCCGTCCATGTTCAATGGGACGGATTACACATATTAGAAGATGTTAGGATCGAGAGCACTAAGAGGGGGGGGGGTGAATTAGTGCAGCGGAAAACTTTCTGCGATTAAAATCGAAAGCTGCGTTCGACCGATAAAAACAACTTCTGTATGAAAGTTGATACTAATCAATGTTAATGTCAAACTAAGCAGGCAGTTTGCAGCTATGATGAAAACCAGAATATCGGCGCAAACTGAAATCCGACGTTCGTACGAAGAAACTGATTTACGTCTAAATGCTGATTCGTAAATCACTTGATTAGATAATACGTAGTTTAAGCAGGAGTATAAAGGCAGTGTGCAGTATTGGTAAAGCTCAAAACGTAAATGCAATCTGCAATATGATGATCATACGAAAAAGCAGATTTACGTCTAAACGTAGATTTACGTCTAAACGCAGATTTACGTCTAAACGTTGAAACTTGTTTGTAAAATCGCAGAGGGCAGTAACTATTGAGAAGTTTGCAGTGAAGGTAAAATGCTTAAAGGAAATGCAAACCGAGATTTAGAGTGGTTCGGTCTATCTTGACCTACTCCACTTTTGGCTTCCTCCACCGATGAGGTCACCGACGTCAACTAGAGGCCTTCCTTCAATAGGCGAAGGCCAACCACCTTCTTACAGATTCACTCCTTTCGACGGGCTTAGGAGACAACCCTTACAGAAGTTTTCTCTCCTCTCTTTACAACTCAAACTTTGAAGAATAGAAAGAGGAGAACTAGCAGTTTTGAGCTCTAAGAACCACAGAAAGACAGCAAGATTTCAAGTGTGTGTTATTTTCTTTCAGTACTGAATGGGTGGGGTATTTATAGGCCCCAACCCAGTTCAAATTTGGAGCTCAATTCTGTCAATTCCTGAAATTCCGGGATCAGGCGGTTGCACCTCCTGACTGGGGCGGTTGCACCACCTGGTAGAGCTGGAAGACTAAGCCTCTAGGCGGTGCCACCTCTGTCAGGGGCGGTTGCACCTCTCTGCCAGAGCTCGAAGACCGAGCTCAGGCGGTTGCACCGCCTGACTGGGGAGGTTGCACCGCCTGGCAGAGCTCGAAACTTGAGCTCTGGCGGTGCTACCTCTTGACAGAAGAGGTTGCACCGCCCAGTCTCGCTCGGAGACTGAGCTCGGGGCGGTGCCACCTCTTGGCTGGGGCGGTTGCACCGCCCAGTCTCGCTGGGAGACATAGCCTGGGCGGTGCTACCTCTTGGCTTGGGCGATTGCACCTCCCAGAGCAATCAGGGTCCGAATGGGTTAATCCATTCGGCCCAATTTGATTCTTTCAAGGGCCCAATTGCCCTAAGATTAAGCTAATGGGATCACCTCCCATTTCTAACTTAATCAATGTCCTAACTACGATTATTTCCTAAGACATATTCTGCAGCTTGCTCCGGTGCGTCAATCGCTTTTTCCGGCGAGTTTCCGGCGAACTTCCGTCGATCATCCGATGAACCCTCGGTGATCCTCCTGTGGACTTCCGGCAAACTCCTGGACTTGCGACGATCCACTTGGCAAGTTCCGACGAGCTCCTTTGGCAAGCTTCTGGACTTCTCGGATTTGTTCCCGCAGAACCTCCGACGACTGTCCGAACTTCCGTCGAGCTCTTGAACTCCCAACGTGATCATTGTCATGACTTCGGCGCAACTCCTGCTGCATGTCTTACTTTCATCGTAGTTAATCCTGCACACTTATCTCAATACACAAATTAGACAAACAATTGACAATTGATTTCATCATCAAAATCCGAGATTCAATAGAAGACTAGAATGAGGATCTTTCTAATTTCAATAGATTTTTAGCTTTAGAACATTGTCGAAAACGATTTTTAAAAGTCTTCTCTTCCAATGAATGATTGGAATGAGTTGGAGAAGAAGACTTTTACTTTAAATGCTAAGGCTATGAATGTCTTGTTTTGTGCATTAGATAAAAACAAGTTTAATTAAGTGTCAATTTGTGAAATGACTTTTGATATTTGGCACACACTCGAAGTGACTCATGAAGGCACTAGTAGAGTGAAGGAGTCAAAAATTATTCTTTTAGTGCACACTTATGAGTTATTTCGGACGAAACCGAGTGAGACCATTGGAGATATGTACACCTGATTTACGGATGTCGTTGATGGTCTAAAAGGACTTAGTAAAGGTTTCTTGGATTTTGAACTCGTTTATAAAGTTTTAAGATCCCTTCCAAAGAGTTGGGACCCTAAATTCACGGTCATTCAAGAGGTCAAAGAATTAAATAATTTTCCTCTCAAAGAATTAATTGGGTCACTAATGACCTATAAGATGACTTGTAAAGCTCATGAAGAGCTTGAGGACACCCTTTCAAAGAATAGGAAGGATATGGTACTAAGAACCCAAGAAGACCACTTGAAAGAAAACTTAAGTGATGAGGACCTTGATGAAGACTTGGCACTTTTAACAAAGAAATTTAAAAAATTCTTAAGAAGGAATAAATTTAAAAATGACATTAAAAATAAATTTGAACCCAAGAGAGATCAAGTAATATGCTACGAATGCAAGAAACCGGGATACTACAAGAGCAAATGTCCTTAAGCTAAGAAGAGGACACTAAAGAAGAAGACTCTCAAAGCAACATGGGACAACTCAAGTGCATCCGAAGAAGAGGAGCCAACCAACACCGAGCAAGTTGCTCACTATGCACTAATGACCATTGGAGATGAGGTAACAAGTTCAATTGATGCAAATTTATCATTAGATAAACTATTAAATGCTTTTCATGATTTATTTGATGAATGCAAATCAATTAGTAAAAAATATAAATTATTAAAAAAGGAGCATGATTCTCTTGTTAGTGATTATAATAGATTAAAAGTTGAGCATAATGATAGTTTAGCTCCATGTATGAAATGCCATGAAGTTAAAAACACTTAGAAGAGAAAACTTGTTACTCAAAGAAACTTTAGAAAAATTTGAGGTTGGTAGCAAGTCCATGAACATGATCTTTGCCAATAAGGATCACGTTCATAAAAGAAGTTGAATCTGATTTGTGAGTAGTTCTTACCAAAATCCAACCACCTTTGTTAAAGGCCCTATCTTGCATATTTCACCCTAAAACAAATGTAACTTTTGTTGCAAACTTGGACATATAGCTTATCATTGTCCATTTAAAAAGTGTAGTCCATACAAATTGATTTAGGTTCCTAAAGGAACCGTAAAGGATTCCATGTAAAATGATAAGTTAAGCCGATCGATTTTTGAGGCACCCAAGGTCAAATGGGTACCTAAAAATCATTCTTTTTTGTAGAAACGTATACCATCACAAGCTAGGAGCAAGAGATGGTAACTTGATAGCGGATGCTCAAGGCATATGACTAGAGATCCATCTCAATTCTCTAAGCTCACTAGCCTAAACGAAGGATGCACCTTCGGAGACAACAATGAGGGTAAAATCATTGGCAAAGGAACTATAGGTAACACATCCAACTTTTTTTATTGAAGATGTGTTGTTAGTTGATAGCTTAAAGTATAACCTTTTGAGCATTAGTCAATTATATGATAAAGAATATATTGTTAGATTTGAATCTAATACTTGTATTATAGAAAAACCACACAAAAACACATCTATGATTGCTCTAAAATAAAATAATATATACACTATCGACATTAATGATCTTTGTAATGAAATGTTTTTTTCGGTTTTAAATGACAATGCTTGGCTTTGTCATAGGAGATTAGGTCATGCTAGCATTAAACTAATCTCTCAAATTTCATCTAAAGGACTTGTAAGAGGAATTTCTCATATCAAGTTTGTCAAAGATAATATGTGTGATGCATGTCAACTAGGAAAACAAATAAAAGATAGCTTCAAACCTAAGAACCAAATAAGTACCTTTAAACCTTTGCAATTGATCCATACAGACTTGTTCGAACCAATTTATACATCAAGCCTAAGAGGTATCAAATATGCATTTGTCATCGTGGATGATTATAGTAGATACACATGGACTTATTTTTTAACACACAAAAGTGAATGCTTTAGGTATTTCTCTAAGTTTTGTAAATTTATTCAAAATGAAAAGGGTTTTATGATTTCGTCAATTGAAAGTGATCATTATGGTGAATTTCAAAAATATGATTTCTATGAATTTTATGAATCTAATGGATACAACCATAACTTCTCTACCCTAAGAAATCCTCAACAAAATGTAGTAGAAAGAAAGAATAAAAATTTACAAGAAATGACAAGAACCATGTTAAATAAACATAGCCTACCCAAATATTTTTGGGCCAAAGCCATAAACACGGCATGCTATGTCATGAATAGAGTTCTAGTAAGACCCTTACTCACCAAAACTCCTTATGAGTTGTGGAACAACAAAAAAACCTAATGTTTCATATTTTAAAGTTTTTGGGTATAAGTGTTTTATCTTGAATGAAAAAAATGCCTTAGGAAAATTTGATGTTAAATCCGATGAAGGAATTTTTCTTGGCTATTCTTCTATTTCTAAAGCATTTCGTATCTTTAATAAAAAAACTTTGATTATAGAAGAATCTATTCATATTATTTTTAATGAAGTTTTTGCAGTTAAGAAACATGATTTTGATGATAATATTAATTTTGATGCCTTGAATTTAAATGAAACCCTTTCTCAATCTAGCAACTTGGATGCATCTACTTCCAAAATATCCTTACCCAAGGATTGGAAGTATGTAGATGACATTGACGAGGCCTTGAAAGATGATTCATGGGTCATCACAATGCAAGATAAGTTAAATTAATTTAAGAGAAATGAGATGTGGAAACTTGTTCCTAGGCCAAATGACCATTTAGTTATTAGTACTAAATGAGTCTTTAGAAACAAGCAAGATAAATTTAGTATCGTAGTTAGAAACAAGGCTAGATTAGTGGCCAAAGGTTTCAACGAAGAAGAAGGTATTGATTACGAAGAAACCTTCACTCTTGTGGCTCATTCAGAAGCCATAAGGATGCTCCTTGCCTATGCTAGTAGTAATAATTTTAAATTATTTCAAATGGATGTTAAAAGTGTTTTTCTTAATGGTTTTATTTCTGAAGAAGTTTATGTTAAACAACCGTCCAGATTTGAGAATGATGATTTCCCTAATCATATGTTTAAATTAACTAAAGCTCTCTATAGATTGAAACAAGCTCCAAGGGCTTGGTATGAGAGACTTAGCTCATTTCTGATTCATAATAATTTCTCTAAAGGTTAGGTTGATACTACATTGTTTATGAAAAATTTTGAAAATAATTTTCTTATTATTCAAATTTATGTTGATGCTATTATTTTTGGTTCCACGAATGAATCTCTCTATAAATCATTTGCTAAAAGCATGAGTCTTAAATTTGAAATAAGTTTGATGGGGGAATTAACTTTCTTTTTAGGCTTACAAATCAAACAACTAAGTAGTGACATTTTTCTTAGTCAAATAAAATATACTTTAGATTTGCTAAAAAGGTTTAATATGGATAGCTCAAAGGCTATCAATACTCCCATGAGTACCTCCACTAAGTTAGATATTGATTAAAGTAGAGAAAGCTTTGATCAAAAAGCTTATAGGGGTATGATAGAAAGTTTACTATACCTCACAGCAACTAGACTGGATATCATGTTTAATGTAGGTCTTTGTGTTAGGTTTCAATCTAATCCTAAGATATCTCATCTTAAAGCAGTTAAGAGAATTCTTAACATCTTAAAGGTACCACAAATCTAAGATTATGATATCTAAAATCTGAGAACTTTGAACTAATTGCATATACTGATGCGGATTTTGCTAGATATAGATTAGATAGAAAAAGCACATCCGGAACATGTCAATTTTTAGTACACGCACTTGTTTCTTGGTCTTCCAAGAAACAAAACTCGATTGTACTATCTACAACCGAAGCTAAGTACATTGCAACTAATGCATGTTGTGCACAAGTTGTGTGGATGAAAAACCTTTAGAGGATTATAAGATTCATCTTAAAAACATTCCCATAAAATGTGATAACACATGTGCAATATGTTTAACAAAAAATCTCATTCAACACTCTAGAGCTAAATATATTGATATTAGGCATCACTTTATACGAGATTATGTTAATAATCATGATGTAATCTTAGAGTTTATTGATACGAAACATCAATTAGCTGATATCTTTACAAAACCTTTAAGTGAAGAACAATATGATTTTATTAGAAGAGAGTTAGGAATGTTAATTTGTCCAACTGCATGAATTTGATTGATGTATATCTTTTCTGGATTATCTTTTTGTATCTTATAAATGGAGCTTTCATGAACTTATTTCATTTTTATCTTCCTTGGTATCAAGTTTACTTCATACCCTTGCTCCATCACTTAGTGATTTTTGATACACTTAATCACTCCATGGATTTCATTGACAAATGCATCTCTCACGGATTTATCTCTTCTGAATTTTTAATGGGAAATGCATTTGATGTAATGCTCATCTCATTATGAAGGTTTATTCATGAAATTTCTTTTATCCTTCATATGATGATTTTTTCACATGAATTCTTTCTTAATGAAGGAAGAATTTTTATTTTTTATGAGATGAACACTTGCAAGAATAAGGAGTTGATTTCACATGAATATCTTGATCCTTATGAAAATTAAAAAATGATTTAATGAAACACTTTTATCGTTTTTTACTTGATTCAAATCATTTCACAAAGTTGGTTCTTAATGGATTTCCTCTTTACTTTCCTTCTTCATGCCAAAGTTTTGATAAAAAAAAAGTGGGGGGGAGAAGTTGATGCAAGCTATCTCTTTAATATTTATAACTTTTAATGTGAGAATTTTTGAATGATATCATGTAATGAATACTTGAAATATGATTGTTATACAAATTAAAATGTGGCATAAATTTTTACCACACTTGCATTGTTGAATTATTCTCCTTTTTGTTGATAACAAAGGGGGAGAAATAATACCAAAATGTGGTAAATTGATGACAAATGTATGCAATGTATTTCATCATATATACTTGAAATATTTGCTTGATAAATTTTCTTCATTATGATAATATATCTAGAGCTTAACTTGCTATTTTACAATTGATATCTTGCCATAGAATGATGAATTGCTGTCTTTGTCATCTTTCATATTTGAAATATCATGCTTGAAAATGGATGTCATGCCTTGACATCATTTTGAGAATATTAGATCATGATAGTAATCATGATGTGCATGTTGATAAGTTTAAATGAATCGAACTTATCAGTTTGATACTTGAATGCAAAGGCTTTGAATTCAAGAGTGTCTTTTCTCAAGTATGGCATATAGATAGGGGGAGTTAAGGTTAACTCCATCATCAATTGATTGTCATCATCAAAAAGGGAGAGATTATTGAATCTCGGATTTTGATGATGAAGTCAATTATAATTTGTTTGATCTAATCTATATGTTAAGAAAAGTGTGTAAGATTAACTATAATAGCAGTAAGACATAAAGCAGGTGTTGTGCTGGAGTCAAGATCGAGATCACGTTGGGAGTTCGAGAGTTCATCGGAAGTCCGAACGTTTATCGGAAGTTCTGTCGGAACAAACCGAGAAATCTAGGAGCTTGCAAAAGAAGCTCATCAGAACTTACCAAGAAGATCATCATAAAGTCTAGGAGCTTGCCGGGAGTCCACTGGAGCATTGCCGATAGTTCATCGAATGTTCGCCGGAAGTACACCGGAAGCTCACTAGAAGAGCAATTGACGCACCGGAACAAGAAGAGTTATGATCATATCGTAATTATCATAATTAGAGCATAAATTAAGTTAGGATTGTGAGGTAATCCTACTAACTTAATTAGGGGCCAATTGGGCCCTTAATAGGGCTGATTTGGGCCAGATTGAATAGCCTAATCAGCCCCTAAAAACATGGCTGGCAATGGCATCGCTAGGGCCGGCAGTGGCACCGCCTAAAAGACCCAGTCTCCGAAGTAGTCTGGGTGGTGGTACCGTCGGCAGTTATTACTGCCAGTGGTGGTATCACCTCTATCAGGCAATGGTACTACTAGAGCTCGGTCTCATAGCTCTATCAAGCGGTGGTACCGCCCAGACTGAGCGATAGTACCGCTTAGTGTCAAGTGTCAAGGGTGGTACCGCCAGGACCCCGGAAATATAGGATTAGACATTTTTTGAATCCATTTTTGAAGCCATTGGGGTCTATAAAAACCTCACCCTTTTCTACATGAAAGGACACGAAAGAATTGTGATAATTTTGAGTTGTTGGGGTGTAAAAGTATTGTAAACAAGTGCTAGAGTCCTCCTCCTCCCTTTCTAAGTTTTGAGATTATTCAAGAGAGGTGTGAGACTTGTAAGGGTTCTCTCCAAAACCCGTGAAAAGGAGAAAGCGCTATAAAAGTTGGTTGGTCTTCACCTATTGAAGTAAGGCCTTTAATGGATGCCAGTGACCTCGTCGAAGGAGGAATTCGAAAGTGGATGTAGATCACATTGACCGAACCACTCTAAAACTCAGTTTGTATTTACTTTTAGCAATTTACTTTTATAGCAAACTGCCTCTCTTCCTTACTGTGCTTTTACTACGCCTACGTCTAATATACGCTTTCAAGTAAATAACTTCCGAGATCGATTTTAATCGTATGACGATTTTATGAAACTGACGCTTTTCATTTGTGCAATTTATATTACTGCAAATCTCCTTAATCTTCTCTTACACTTTTATGAAAAGCTTTCAAGTTCAAATTCTCTCCGAAATGGATTGAATCAAAATCATTTTTGTCGAAATCGATTTTATTTGAAACAAAGTCTTTTAAATTTGGAAAGTTTTCCGCTGCACTAATTCACCCCCCCTCTTAGTGCCGCACTGGATCCTAACAAAAAAAACCTTAGAAAAATTTGAAGTTGGTAGCAAGTCCTTGAATATGATCCTTACCAACAAGTGTCACATTCATAGAAAAGGCGGAATTGGATTTGTGAGTGACTCTCACTAAAATCCAACCACCTTTGTTAAAGGCCCTACTTTGTATGTTTCACCCCAAAACAAATATAACTTATATTGCAAATTTAGATATGTAGCTTATCATTATCTATTTAAGAAATGTAGTCCACACAAACTGATTTGGGTTCCTAAAGGAACCATAAAGAACTCCATGCAAAATGATGAGTCAAGCCAATCGATTTTTTAGGCACCCAAGGTTAAATGGGTACTTCAAAATCATTCTTTTTTGTAGAAACGGTTACCATCATAAGTTAGGAGCAAGAGATGGTACCTTGATAGTGGATGCTCAAGGCATATGACTGAAGATCAATCTCAATTATCTAAATTCACTAGCTTAGATGAAGGATATGTCACCTTCGGAGATAACATAAAGGGTAAAATTATTTGCAAAGGAACCATAGGTAACACATCCAACTTTTTTATTGAAGATGTGTTCATAGTTGATGGCTTAAAGCATAACCTTTTGAGCATTAATCAATTGTGTGATAAATGATATATTCTTAGATTTGAATCGAATGCTTATATTATAGAAAAACCATACAAAAACATATCTATGATTATCCTAAAACAAAATAATGCATACACTATCAATATTGATGATCTTTGTAATGAAATGTGTCTTTCGGTTTTAAATGATGATGCTTGGCTATGGCATAGGAGATTAAGTCATGCTAGCATGAAACTAATCTCTCAAATCTCATCTAAAGTACTTATAAGAGAAATTCCTCATATTGAGTTCATTAAAGACAATGTGTGTGATGCATGTCAACTAGGAAAACAAATAAAAGGTAGCTTCCAACCAAAGAACCAAATAAGCACCTCTGGACCATTGCAATTGATCCATATTGATTTGTTTGGACCAATTACTACATCAAGCCTAGGAGGTAACAAATACGCCTTTGTTATTATGGATGATTATAATAGATACACATGGACTTACTTTTTGGCACACAAAAGTGATTGCTTTAGGTATTCTTGAAGTTTTGTAAACTTATTTAAAACAAAAAGAGTTTTACGATTTCATCAATTCGAAGTGATCACGGTGGTGAATTTCAAAACCATGATTTCCATGAATTTTGTGAATCTAATGGATATAACCATAATTTCACTACTCCAAGAAATTCTCAACAAAATGGAGTAGTAGAAAGAAAAAATAGAAACTTACAAGAAATGGCTAGAATCATGTTAAACGAACATAGCCTACCTAAATATTTTTGGGCTGAAGCCGTAAATACGGTATGCTATGTCATAAATAGGGTTTTAGTAAGAACATTGCTTTCAAAAACTCCTTATGAGTTGTGGAACAACAAAAATCCTAATATTTTATATTTTAAAGTCTTCGGGTGCAAATGTTTTATTTTGAATAAAAAAGATACCTTATAAAAGTTTGATACAAAATCCGATGAAGGAATTTTTATCTTCTAATTCTATTGCAACATTTCTTCTATTTCTAAGGCTTTTCGTATCTTTAATAAAAGAACTTTGATTATAGAAGAGTCTATTCATGTGGATTTTAATGAAGTTTCCGTAACTAAGAAAAACGATTTTGATGATAATCTTAACTTTGATGCTTTAAATTTAAATGAAATCATTTCTCCATCTAGCAACTCGGATGCATCTTCTTCCGAAACATTCTTACCCAAGGAATGGAAGTATGTAGATGCTCATCCTAAGGAGCTAATCATAGGAGACATCAAAAGAGGTTCAAACTCGTTCTTCTCTTTAGAATTTTTGTGCCAACGTCATTTTTCTCTCCCAAATTGAACCTAAATGCATTGACGAGGCCTTGAAAGATGATTCATGGGTTATTGCAATGCAAGAAGAGTTAAATCAATTTGAGAGAAATAAGGTGTGGAAGCTTGTTCCAAGGCCAAATGACCATTTAGATATTGGTATTAAATGGGTCTTTAGAAACAAGCAAGATGAATTTGATATCGTGGTTAGAAATAGGGCTAGATTAGTAGCCAAAGGTTTCAACCAAGAAGAAGGTATCGATTATGAAGAAATCTTCGCTCCTATGGCACGATTAGAAGTCATATAGATACTCTTTGCCTATGCTAGTAGTAATAATTTTAAGTTATTTCAAATGGATGTTAAAAGTACTTTTCTTAATAGCTTTATTTCTGAAGAAGTTTATGTTGAATAATCCCCTAGATTTAAGAATGATAAGTTCTCCAATCATATGTGTAAATTGACTAAAGCTCTCTGTGGTTTAAAACAAGCCCCAAGGGCTTGGTACGAGAGACTTAGCTATTTCTTATTCAAAATAATTTCTCTAAAGGCAAGGTCGATACTACATTGTTTATCAAAAATTTTGAAAATGATTTTCTTATTATTCAAATTTATGTTGATGACATTATTTTTGACTCTACAAATGAATCCTTATGTGAATCGTTTACTAAAAGCATGAGTCTAGAGTTTGAAATGAGCCTAATGGGGGAACTAACCTTCTTTTTAAGCTTACAAATCAAACAACTTAAGGATGATATTTTTATTAGTCAAACAAAATATACATTAGAATTGCTAAAATGATTTAATATGAAAAGTTTAAGGGCTATCAATACTCCTATGAATACCTCCACTAAGTTAGACATTGATGAAGGTGGAGAAAGCTTTGATCAAAAAGCTTATAGGGGTATGATAGGTAGTTTGCTATACCTCACTGTAACTAGACCGGATATCATGTTTAGTGTAGGACTTTGTGTTAGATTTCAATCTAACCTCAAGAAATCTCATTTAAAAGCTGTCAAAAGGATTTTTAGATACCTAAAAGGAACTCCTAAATTAGGATTATGATATCCAAAATCTAAAATTTTGAATTGCTTGGTTATGTTGGGTGTCGAATAGATAGAAAAAGTACATCCAGAATCTTTCAATTTTTAGGACACGCACTTGTCTCTTGGTCTTCCAAGAAACAAAACTCAATTGTACTATCCACAACCGAAGCCGAATACATTGCAGCTAGTGCATGTTGTGCACAAGTTGTATGGATGAAAAATACATTAGAAGATTATAAAATTTATCTTAAGAATATTCATATAAAATGTGACAGTACATGTGCAATATGTTTAACAAAAAATCCTATTCAACACTCTAGAACTAAGCATATTGACATTAGGCATCACTTTATACGAGACCTTGTTAATAATCATGATGTAATCTTAGAGTTTATTGATATGAAACATCAATTGGCTGATATCTTTACAAAACTCTTAAATAAAGAATAATTTGATTAAATTAGAAGGAAATTAGGGATGTAAAATTGTCCAAATACATAAGTTTGTTGTATTTCTTTTCCGGACTTGGTGCCTTCTCTTAATGTATTTCATGAATGGAGCTTTCATGAATTTATTTCGATATTATCTTCCTTGATATCAAGTTTACTTCATATTCTTGCTTCATCACTTAATGATGTTTAACATATGGAATTCATTGACAAATGCATCTCTCACGGATTTCACTCTTATGAATCTTTAAATGAGAAATAGATTTGATTTATGAAGGTTTATTCATGGAATTTCCTTTATCCTTCATATAGTGCTTCTTTCCCATGAATTCTTCCTTATTCTTCTGATGATAGATGAATTTTATGAATTCCAATGGATATCTTGATTCTTGAAAGATGATTTTTGTGTGAGATAATTACTTGCAAGAATGGTGATTTGATTTCAAATTATATTTGATTCAAATCATTTCACAAATTAGGTTCTTATCGGATTCCCTCCTTACCGTCCTTCTTCACGTAAAGTTTTTGATGACAATGGGGGAGAAGTTGATGGAATCTATCTCTTTAATATTGAGAACTTTTGAAGGTTACCATGCAACGATACAATATTGATTGAATAAATTAGTGTGAAATTTGCATGAATTTTTACCACACTTGCATTGTTGAATTGTTCTCCTTTTTGTTGATGACAAAGGGGGAGAAATAATACCAAAAAGTGATAAATTGATGATAAGATATCTTGAGCTTAGCTTGCTATTTTACAATTTGATATCTTGCCATGAAATGATGAATTGCTATCTTTGTCATCTTGCTATATTTCATATTTGAAATTCATATCATACTTACAAATGATGAATGTCTATGACTAGACTTGAAGATGGATGTCATGCCTTAACATCATTTTCATTTATAAATATGCAGCATCTATGAGAATGTTAAATCATATTAGGAATCATGATGTTCATGTTGATAAGTTTAAATGAACTTAACTTATCGGTTTGATACTTGAATTCAAGAATATATTTTCTCAAGTATGGCATATAGATAGGGGGAGTTAAGGTTAACTCTGTCATCAATTGATTGTCATCATCAAAAAGGGAAGATTGTTGAATCTTGGATTTTGATGATGAAATCAATTGTAAATTATTTGAACTAATCTATATGTTGAGAAAAGTGTGCAGGATTAACTACGATAGCAGTAAGATATAAAGCAGGCATTGTGCCGGAGTCAAGATCGTGATCTCGTTGGAAGTTCAAGAGTTCATCGGAAGTTCTACCGGAACCGACCAAGAAGTCCAGGAGCTTGCCAAAGAAGCTCATCGGAACTCGCCAAGAAGATCATCATAAAGTTTAGGAGCTTGCCGAGAGTCTATCGGAACATTGCTAGCAGTTCGTCAGAAGTTCACCGGAAGCTTGCCGAAAGCTCGCCGGAAGAGCAATTGATATATTGGAACAAGAATGCTTTGTCAATTGTCTTAATTATTGTAGTTAGTCCATAAATTGAGTTAGAATTGGGAGATAATCCCATAACTTAATTAGGGGCCAACTAGGCCCTTAATAGGGTTGAATTAGGTCGGATTAAACAGCCCATTCCGCCCCTGAAAACATGACCGGCGGTGGCACCGCTTGGGAGACCTAGTCTCCCAAGTGGTCTGGGCAGTGGTACTGCCCAGACTGAGTGATGGTACCACTGGCAATCAATGCTACCAATGGTGGTACTGCCCCTGTCAGGCGATGGAACCGCCAGAGCTTGGTCTCCGAGCTCTATCAAGCGGTGGTACTACCAGAGCTCGGTCTCCGAGCTCTGTTAGGCGATGGTACCGCCCTTTAATGGTGGTGGTACCACTAGCATCCCGAAATATAAGGATTTGAATTTTTTGGCTCCAACTTTTGAAGCCATTGGGGCCTATAAATACCCCATCCTTTTCTGAATGAAAGGAAAACAAAGTGATATCATATGTGTGAAAAATTCTAAGTGTTTGGGGTGTGAAAAGTGTTGTAAAAGTGAGAAGAGTTCTCCTCCCTCTCTTAGCCTTGTAACCATCTAAGAAAGAGGAGTGAAACTTGTAAGGGTTGTCTCCTAAACTCTGCAAAAGGAGAAAGCGCTGTAAAAGGTGGTTGGTCTTCACCTATTGAAGGAAGGCCTTTAGTGGATACTGGTGATCTTGACGGAGGAGGAATCCAAAGTGGACGTAGGTCTCATTGACCAAACCACTATAAATTCTGGTTTGCTTATCATTTTATGCAATTTACTTTACTACAAATCTCCTTGAGCTTCTCCTTATATTCTTACGAAAGTTTTAAGTTCAACATCTTTCCGAAACGATTTTAATCGAGACGAACTTTCTACGAAATAGAAGAATTTTCCACTGCACTAATTCACCCCCCCCTCTTAGTGCCATCTTGATCCTAACATAAAGACCCAATAAGTTCTTTAATCGGGAAATGGTTCAAGTTCTTTGATTCTTGAATAGCCGTTACTTTAGGATCCCAATTTTTAGGAAGGGATCTTAGTATTTTGTTAACAAGTTCAAGGTTAGAAATACTTTTACTAAGTACTTTTAAACTATTGACGACATCCATAAAATGAGTGTATATGTCAACAATAGTTTCGCTTGGTTTCATATGAAACAACTTGAAATCATGCATCAAAAGATTAATGTTAGAGTCTTTAGCTCTACTAGTGCCTTCGCGTGTGATTTCAAGTGTATACCAAATCTTATCAGATGTTTTGCAAATAGAAACTTGATTGAATTCATTTTTATCCATACCACAAAACAAAGCATTCATAGCTTTGGCATTCAAAGAGAAAGTCTTCTTCTCCAAATCATTCCAATCGTTCATTGGAAGAGAAGACTTTTGAAATTCATTTTCAACGACATTCCATAAATCGAGGTTCAATGAAAGCAAGAAAACTCTTATCCGAGTTTTTCAATAAGTGTAGTCTGTACCATTGAACATAGGAGGATGAATGATAGAGTGACCCTCTTGAAATCTGAAAAGAGTCATTTCTCTTGGGTGTTGAATTAGTGCAGCGAAAAAATTACGTCGGTCCGAAAATCTTTCATTCGATAAAAGCTCATATCAGAAATGTGAGTTTAACTTAAAAACATATGAAAGAGTGTAATAAGAAAGTAAAGCAAGTAAGGCAGTTTGTAGTAAAGGTAAATTGCAAGAAGTAAATGCAAACTGAGTTTTATAGTAGTTCGGTCATCGTGACCTACATCCACTCCTGATTCCTCTTCCGTCAAGGCTACCGGCAACCACTAACGGTCTTCCTTCAATAGGCGAAGACCAACCACCTTCTTACAACTTTATTCTCCATTTGACAAGCTCAAGAGAAAACCTTTAAACCCCCACTACCTCCTCTCTTAAACTTTACTAACACTTAGAGTTTGAGAGGAGTTCTCACAAGATTACAATAACATTCTCACGAGATTACAATAACATTTTCTTCCATTTTTGCTCTCAATTCTTGTGTTATCTGAGCAGGGATGAGATGGGTATTTATAGGCCCCAAGTGGATTCAAACTTAGAGCCAAAATGTGTCTCATCCTTGATTTTTGGGGTACTTGTGGTACCACCGCTTGTGTTGGGCGGTATCACCGCCTGCAGCATTGACATTGGGTGGTATCACCACCCAATCTGGCGATACCATCACTTGGGAGACTATATCTGGGCAGTACCACCATGTGACAATCTTGGAGACTAAGTCTGGACGGTACCATCGCCTACAGCATTGATATTGGGCAGTACCATTGCCCAGTTTTGTAGTACCACCGTTTGGGAGCCACCGTGTGATGTGCGTACAAGTGATTTGATTATTATTATTATTGGGGCCTGTTAGCCACAACTTTATTTCTCATTTATTATCAGGCCTACGCACCTATGATTAAGTTGTAATCACACGAGGAGACATAGCGGGAGCATGGAAGCGATAGTAGGACCCACGAGACCGAGATGGACGATCGCGATGCATGGAGATGCATCGAGATGCCGATGGAATCGACGAGGATGAGATTAATACTCACTAGGCATGGAGATGCGTCGCTACACACATAGATCTTGATGTGAGTGATTGGGCCCACTGTCTCGGGCCTTATCACATTAGGCTATGGTCCATGATCATCTGGTGTGATTGCTTATGTGATGTGTGATATATATATATATATATATATATATATATATATTTGCATGTGATATAGATATATATTAAACATGCATATGTGTAACATGTTATATTAGGAGACCAAATCAAAATCCCCTCTCTCAATAATATTAAGTCGGTAAACATGGGGTAATTAGATTGACTCACGTGGCCTTCCATCGTTATATGTAGGGATCGATTCTTGATGTAGGTTGAGTTGATCGAGTCCCTCAAGGCTCACCTATATCACGAATCACTATCTTGCCTACGACATAGAGATGTCACCGGTGACCTGAGGACATGGTATACTTGGTCGAGTCCCTTAAGGATATATCATCGAATCAGACTCATCTTATAATAATGGTGTTGAATTAACCAAATATCATGGTTGGTCGAGTTACTCGAGGCCATGGTGGTTTGGAGGCCGAAAAGGACGGGAATCATAAGGAGTTGTGATCAGCAAGAGTTGCCTATCTTTTAGGCTTAGTGTGATTGGTCGAGTTCCTCGAGGAATCTATTGGAGACTTCCGTTTCACGTGCTGAGGGTGTCGTATGACTCGCTAGAAAAATAGTGGGAGTAGATTAAGATAGAAAATATATCTTATTAGATATCTAATAAGCCCCTGAATTATTGGATCCTTGGATGAGATTCAATAAGAGCCAATGAGAGATTATTGGATAGAGATTCATTAATCTAAGAGGTTTAGGTAGTTGGATGGAGATCCAACACCCAATAGGACAGGATCCATTAGGGTTAAGTTGATAGGAGATCTCTATAAATAGGAGGGAATCAAATGTTCATAAGCTAGAGCTTCTCTTGGTTGCCATCATTTATTCTCCTCTCCCCTTCTCCTTAGATAATAGGCCTGGAGATTTGAGGAGTATCATCGTAGCCCTGTTATATGGATCACCACTAGAGAGGAGGGCGCTTGACCTCCTTTACCCTCTCCTACAGATCTGTAGGGATCCAAGGATATACGATCTCCCTAGGTAACACAATCTTTCATATACGCAGTTTTTGATTTTATAGATTTTATGTACCAATCTTTGCATGATGACGAACACATCATTAGAAAATTTGAGATTTTTTATTTTTGTTCTTCTACTGCGCATGTGATGTCACCCCTAGATTTCCCTACAACAAGCCCCAATAATAATAATAATCACATCACATGTACACACATATTACACGATCCATGATCATCTATCCACATCATACATCACATGTACATATCATCACTATGTATGACAACTAGATAATAATTATAATAATTAATTAAACTATTTAATTAATTATTCTGTAGTATTTTGAGAATCTTACCATAGGGTGCCCCAAAATGGTAGGTAGTTCCTTAAGTGGCTAGGAAATCTTAGCCATTAAGGACTCCCTTGTGGCTAGGAATCCTAGGCAACAAGGCTGCCTTATGTGGCTAGGAATCCTAGGCCACAAGGCTACCTTGTGTGGCTAGGAAACCCTAGCCACCAAGGAGTCCCTTACAGCCCGGAATACCTGGCTGTAGGGTAGCCTTGGGTGGCTAGGAAAACTGGTCGCTTGCTTGCCCCATGCGGCCAGGAGTCCTGGCCACCAGGGGCACTTGGGCGGCTAAGAAACCTACCATGCAGCAGGTTGAGAGCAGCCTTGCTGCTCTTGTTCTTGCTACTTTTGGCCAGGCCGAGAGCAGTAAATTGGAGCTCTCAGCCAAGGCTGCAAGTAGCCTTCGACCAATCCAAGTGGCAGCAATAGTTGCTGCCCTTTTTTATGCTTTTATGTAAACAAATTTGATATCAAAAGTCCTCTCTAAAACACCTCTTAATAGCAAGAAAAGGTGCAGCACAAATTTGAAAACTACGATAAAAAAGTCACAGCAACCGCGCAAAACAATTTAACCACAATTGAACACACCACATGCAGTTTAAAGCCAATCTTTTGCACGAGCAACCTAGCTTTGATATCACTGTTGAAAAATATAGGGTAACATCATATGTGTAATAGAAGAATAGAAAATAAAATCCCAGAATTCCCCCAGAAAAATAAGGTTTTATTGACGTGCAAAGATTGGTGCGCAAAAACTTACAAAATCAAAAAACTATATATATAAGAAAGATGTGTTACCTAGGGAGATCGTATATCCCTAAAACCTGTAGATCTGTGAGAGAAGATGAAGGAGGTCAATTATCCTCCTCTCTAGTAGTGATCCACATGGCAGGGGCTACGAAGATGATCCTCAAATCGTAACCCAAATCTCTTTCTCGTGCGTACCACACAATCAAGAAGGGGCTGCCCCTTCTTACTATCCACATTGTTAGGATCGAGTCAGCACTAAGAGGGAGGGTGAATTAGTGCAGCGGATAAAAACATTGGTTTAAAAATCTTTGTAGGTTAAAAAATAGATCTCGGAAGATTGCTTGAAAGCATGTTTGTTCGTAAGGGTAGTGATAGCCAAGTAAGGAGGAAGTGAAGAAATTGCAAAGTAAGTAAATGATAATAATAAAAATGCAAACTAGAATTTATAGTGGTTCGGTCGGTATGACCTACATCCACTTCTGATTCCTCCTCTGTCAAGGTCACCGGCATCCACTAATGGTCTTCCTTCAATAGGCGAAGACCAACCACCTCTTTACAGTACTTTCTCCTTTTCACGGGTTTAGGAGATAACCCTTATAAGCCTCACACCTCTCTTGAATGATTACAAAACTAAGGAGATGGAGGAGGACTCTTCTCACTTTTACAACACTTTTAACACCCCAACACTTTGATTACACTTTTGTTGCCTTTTCATATAGAAAAGGGTGGGGTATTTATATGCCCCAATGGCTTTAGAATTGGAGCCAAAAAGTGTCACATCCCCGGATTTTGAGGCATTAGCAGTACCACTACCATTAATGGGCTGTACTATCGCCTGCAAATTGACACTGGGCGGTACCACCACTTAATAGAGCTCGGAGATCGAGCTCTAGCGGTACCACCTCGTAACAGGGGTGGTACCATCACTAGTAGCATTAACTGCTGGTGGTACCACCACCCAGACCACCTGGGAGACCGAGTCACCAAGTAGTGCCACCGCCGACCATGACATCAGGTGTAGAATAAGCTATTCAACTGGCCCAGTTCAGCCTTGTTAAGGGCCCAATTGGCCCCTAACTAAGTTAATGGGATTATCTCTTAATCCTAACTCAACTTAAGGTCTAACTATGATAGTTAAGACACTTATGTTAGGATCAAGAGCGCACTAAGAGGGGGGGGGTGAATTAGTGTAGTGAAAAATTTTTACGATTTTAAAAACCTTGTTTCGATTAAAGCCGATTCAACTCAATTAGTTTCGGAAGGAATTTGAGCTTGAAGTCTAAAGTGAAAATGTAAGAGAAGACTAAAACGATTTGCAGGAATGTAAGTCACAAAAACGTAGATTTCGTAAAGTCTTCGTAGAAAGCCGATCTCGGAAGATGTTTTACGTCAAAGCGAATATAAACGTATTTAAAGCACAGTAAGGAGGAGAGGCAATTTGCTATAAAGGAAAGATGCTCAAAGTAAAAGCAAACCGAGATTTTAGAGTGGTTCGGTTAACGTGACCTACATCCACTATCGGCTTCCTCCTCCGACGAGGTCACTGGTGTCTACTAGAGGCCTTCCTTCAATAGGCGAAGGCCAACCACCCTTTTACAGCTTTTCTCCTTTTGACAGGCTTAGAAGACAACCCTTACAAGTTTTCACTCCTCTCTTGAATAATCTCAACACTTAGAAGAAAGGAGGAGAACTCTAGCTTTTTCAACACTTTAAGGCATCGAAGACTCAAGATTAAAGCAAGTTTTTTGTGTCCTTTCATGCAGGAAAGGGTGGGGTTTATATAGGCCCCAATGAGTTTGAAAATGGAGCCTAAATTTGTCCATTCCTGGATTTCCAGGGTCCTAGCAGTACCATCGCTATTACTGGGTGGTACTACCGCTTGTCATCAGACACTAAGCGGTACTATCGCTCAATTTGGGCGGTACTACCACTTGACAGTGCTCGAAGAGCGAGCTCAGGTAGTACCACTGCCTGACAGGGGCAGTACCACCGTTGGCAGCAATAACTGCCGATGGTACCACCACCTGATAGGGGCGGTACTACCACCCAGAATTCCTGGGAGGCCGAGTCTCCTAGACGGTGCCACCGCCGACCAGGAATTCTAGGTCTGAATGGGCTGTTCCATTCGGCCCAATTTGGGTCTGTTAAGGGCCCAATTGGCCCCTAATTAAGTCAGTGGGATTACCTCCTAACCTTAACTTAATCTATACTCTAACTATAACAATTACAATATGATTACTGTAATTTTGTGTTCCGGTGTATCAATCGCTTCTTCCGGTGAGCTTCCGGCGAACATTCAATGAACCCTCGGTGATGCTCCGGTGGACTCCCGGTAAGCTCCTGGACTTCGCGAAGATCATCTTGGCGAGTTCCAATGAGTTTCTATGGCAAGCTCTTGGACTTCTCGACTAGTTCCCGTAGAACTTCCGACGAACATCCGGACTTCCGACGAACTCTTGGACTCCCAATGTGATTTTGATCTTAACTCCGACATAACACCTGCTGCATGTCTTACTGCCATCGTAATTAATCCTGCATACTTTTCTCAATATATAGATTAGATAAACAAATGACAATTGACTTCATCATCAAAATTCGAGATTCAACAATCTCCCCCTTTTTTATGATGACAATCAATTGATGACGGAGTTAATCTTAACTCCCTCTATCTATATGTCATACTTGAGAAAATTCATTCTTGAATTCAATTCCTTTGAATTCAAGAGACATATTAATAAGTTAAGTTTATTTAAACTTATCCATACACCCATCATAATTCCTTTCATGATGTAACTTTCTGAAAATGATGTCAAGGCATGACATCCATTTTTAAGTCTTATATTTCAAATATGAAGGATAACAATCATAGTAATTCATTCTATAACAAGATATCAATTTGTAATATTTCAAATTAAGCTCTAGATATCTTATCATAATGTAAACATTTCAAGTGTAAAATTGCATATATTTATCATCAATTTACCACATATTTGGCATGACATCCATTTTCAAGTCTTATATTTCAAATATGAAGGATAATAATCATAGCAATTCATTCTATGATAAGATATCAATTTATAATATTTCAAATTAAGCTCTAGATATCTTATCATAATGCAAAATTTTCAAGTGTAAAATTACATACATTTATCATCAATTTACCACATATTTCTCCCTATCATCAACAAAAAGGAGAACAATTCAACAATATATGTAATTGTGGTAAAAATTCATGTAATTTTTCAACTTGTAAAGAAATTCATACTAATTATTTAACGAGAATTCATGACATGATATCATTCATTAACTTCTTTCCTTTTACTTATCATCAAAACTTTGCATGAAGGAGGAAAGTAAGGAGGAAAAGCCATTGAGAACTAACTTTGAATAAAGTTAAAAATGATAAGAGAGTTTTATTTCATTTTTCATTCAAAATGATAAAATCATGCTTCATTTTTTACAAGGATCAAGATATACATGTGAAATTAAATCCTTGCAAGTGTTTATGAGAGATGCATTTGTCAATTAATTTCATGTATCAATAATCATTAAGTGATGGAGCATAAATTCGATATGGCATAGGCACATGAAAGCTCTATTCAAGAAATACATTAAGTCCGGAAGAAAAAATACAACAAAATCATGCATTCGGACAATGTTTTGTCATAGCTTTTCAATCCCACTCGTGAAGGTAAAATCATTAGTGCTTTGTAGTATTCAAAGATTAAGAATTTGATGTATGATTAAAACTTCTTAAATCACAATCATGAAAGTATAACATGCTCATCATCATGGAAACTTTTAGCATCAAGGCACAAAATTTCTAACATCAAAGTAAACATGTTATTGAAGCACACAATCTTATCATTATGTAAAATTCGTATCATAAAATTTTCAGCACCAAATTTAAGTGATCAAAGAATCAAGAAAGTCCGAAAACGAAATTTATGAAATTCATGTATTCAGACAAATTAATATTCCTAACTCTCTTCTAATAAAATTGAATTGTTCTTCACTCAAAGACTTTGTAAAAATATCGGCCAATTGATGTTTTGTATCAATAAACTCTAGGATTATATTATGATTAGTGATATGATCTTGTATAAAGTGATGCCTAATGTCAATATATTTTGTTCTAGAGTATTGAATGGGATTTTTTGTTAGACATATTACACTTGTGTTATCACATTTAATAGGGATATTTTTAAGATGAATCTTATAATCCTCTAGAGTGTTTTTCATCCACACAACTTGTGCACAGCAAGCACTAGCTGCAATGTACTCAGCTTCGATTGTAGATAGTGCAACCGAGTTTTGTTTCTTAGATGACCAAGAAACAAGTGCATGTCCCAAAAATTGACATGTTCCTAATGTGCTTTTTCTATCTAGTCTACATCAAGCAATTAGCTCAAAATTCTCAGATTTTAGATATCATAATCCTAGATTTGTAGTACCTTTAAGATATCTAAGTATCCTCTTAACTGCTTTAAGATGAGATATCTTAGGATTAGATTGAAACCTAGCATAAAGACCTACACTAAACATGATATCTGGTCTTGTTGTCGTGAGGTATACTAGACTTCCTATCATACCCCTATAAGCTTTTTTATCAAAGCTTTCTCCACTTTCATCAATTTCTAACTTAGTGGAGGTGCTCATAGGAGTGTTGATAGCTTTTGAGCTATCCATATTAAATCTTTTTAGCAAATCTAAAGCATATTTTGTTTGACCAATAAAGATGTCATTACTTAGTTGTTTAATTTGTAAGCCTAAAAAGAAGGTTAATTATCCCATCAAACTCATTTCAAATTCAAGACTCATACTCTTAGCAAATGATTCACAAAGAGATTCATTCGTGGAACCGAAGATAATATCATCAATATAAATTTGAACAATAAGAAAATTATTTTTAAATTTTTTGATAAATAATGTAGTATCAACCTTGCCTTTAGATAAATTATTTTCAATAAGAAATGAACTAAGTCTCTCATACCAAGCTCTTGGGGCATGTTTTAAACCATAGAGAGCTTCAGTCAATTTAAACACATGATTAGGGAGACTATTATTCTCAAATCCGAGGGGTTGTTCAACATAAACTTCTTCAGAAATAAAGCCATTAAGAAAAATACTTTTAACATTCATTTGAAACAACTTAAAATTATTACTACTAGCATAGGCAAGGAACATCCTTATGGCTTCTAATCAAGCCACAAGAGCGAAGGTTTCTTCGTAATCGATACCTTCTTCTTGGTTGAAACATTTGGCCACTAATCTAGCCTTGTTTCTAACCACGATACTAGATTCATACTGCTTGTTTCTAAAGACTCATTTAGTACCAATAACTAAATGGTCATTTGGCCTAGGAACAAGCTCCCATAACTCATTTCTCTCAAATTGATTTAACTCATCTTGCATTGCGATAATCCATGAATCATCTTTCATGGCTTCGTCAATACATTTAGGTTTAATTTGGGAGAGAAAAGCAGCATTGACACAAAAATTTTTAAGAGAAGAACATGTTTGAACCCCTTTAGATGTGTCTCTTATGAGTAGCTCCTAAGGATGAGCATCTACATACTTCCAATCCTTAGGTAAGGATGTTTTAGAAGTAGATGCATCTAAGTTGCTAGTTGGAGAAGGGGTTTCATTTAAATTCAAAGTATCAAAACTAACATCATCATCAAAATTATTTTTCTTAATTTTGAAAATCTCATTAAAAACAACATGAATAGATTCTTCTATAATTAAAGTTCTTTTATTGAAGATACAAAATGCTTTAGAAATCGAAGAATAGACAAGAAAAATTCCTTCATCAGATTTAGCATCAAATTTTCCTAAGGCATCTTTTTCATTCAAAATAAAACACTTACACTCAAAAACTTTAAAATATAAAACATTGGATTTTTTGTTGTTCCACAACTCATAAGGAGTTTTGGTGAGTAAGGGTCTTACTAGAATTCTATTCATGATATAGCATGTTATGTTTACGGCTTTGGCCCAAAAATATTTGGGTAGGCTATATTTATTCAACATGGTTCTTGTCATTTCTTGCAAATTTCTATTCTTTCTTTCTACTACTCCATTTTGTTGAGGATTTCATAGAGTAGAGAAGTTGTGGTTGTATCCATTGGATTCATAAAATTCTTGAAAATCATGGTTTTGAAATTCACCATCGTGATCACTTCGAATTGACGAAATTATAGAACCCTTTTTATTTTGAACAAGTTTACAAAACTTGGTGAAATATCTAAGGCATTCATTTTTGTGTGTCAAGAAATAAGTCCATGCGTATCTACTATAATCATCTACAATGACAAAAGCATATTTGCTACCTCCTAGGCTTGATGTAAAAATTGGTCCGAATAAGTCCATATGGATCAATTGCAAAGGTCTAGAGTGCTTATTTGATTCTTATGTTTGAAGCTACCTTTAATTTGTTTTCCTAATTGACAAGCATCATACACATTACCTTTGACGAATTTGATATGAGGAATTCCTCTTACAAGTTCTTTGAATGAAATTTGGGTAATTAGTTTCATGCTAGCATGACCTAATTTCTTTATGCCAAAGCCAAGCATCGTTATTCAAAATCGAAAAACACATTTCATTGCAAAGATCAATGATGTCAATGGTATATATATTATTTTATTTTAATGCAATCATAGATGTATTTTTGTGTGGTTTTTCAATAATGCAAGCATTAGATTCAAATTTAGCAATATATCTTTTATCACACAATTGACTAATGCTCAAGAGGTTATGTTTTAAACCATCAACTAACAAAACATTTTCAATAAAGAAGTTAGATTTGTTACCTATGGTTCCTTTGCCAATGATTTTACCCTTGTTGTTGTCTTCGAATGTGACATATTCTTCGTCTATGCTAGTGAGCTTAGAGAATTGAGATGGATCTCCAGTAATATGTCTTGAGCATCCACTATCAAGATACCATCTCTTGCTCCTAGCTTGTGATGGTATACGTTTCTACAAAAGAGGATGATTTTTAGATACCCATTTGATCTTGGTGTTGAATCTCGGATTTTGATGATAAAATCAATTGATGGATTAATTGATCTAATCCATATTATTGAGTTAAGTGTGTAGGATTAACTACGATAACCAGAAAACACAAAGCAAGAATACCGGAGTCAAGTTCGATGGACGTTTAAGAGTCCGAAGAATCGTCGGAGATGCTGCCGGAACTAACCGAGAAGAAATCGGGAACTTGTCGGAATTTTCGGAAGTTTGCCGAAGAGATCGTCGGAGGTTCACGGAGATCACCGAGAAGGCTCGGCTACTCGTTAAAGTCATCATAAGATCGGGAGCTTGCTGGGAGTCCGTTGGAAGAAGTTCGTTGGAAAGCTCGCCGGAACAAGACTCGACGTTCATGGTTGAAAACTTGCTTAGGATGTTTTTAGTTATGTAGTTCACTTATAATTAGGATTAGGATTAAGAGATAATCCTATATCCTGGTTAGGGGCCAACTAGGCCCAAAATTAGATTTGGTTTGGGCTAAATTTAAAGCCCAACCAATGAACCGGAGAGCCAGGCGGTGGCACCGCCCAGCACCCGAGAGCTGAGCGGTGGCACCGCTTGGCTGGGCGGTGGCACCGCCAGTCCACTGTCAGTGTCAGACATTGACAGGCGGTGGCATCGCCAGCATCGGGAACCAAAGAGAATTCAAATTTTGGAGCCCAAATTTGAATCCTCTTGAGGCCAATAAATACCCCTCAAATCTCAATTGAGATTACAACTTTTTGAGAAGCAATTGATTGAGAGAAAGGTCTTAAAAAAGTCTTAGCAAGTCTTGTTTTCAATTTGCTAGTGTTCACCTCCTTCTTTCTTACTGAAAATCTGTAAGAGAGTGAACCGCTTGTAAAAAGTTGTAAGAGGGGTATTTACCCTTCCCCTTCAAGAGATTTGCTAGTGGAAGGTGGGAGCCTCATCGAAGAGGGGCCTCGCAAGTGGATGTAGGTCATTTGACCGAACCACTTTAAAATCGGCGTGATCTCGGGTTTGCATTTACTTATTGTCATTTATATTACTGCAAACCATTTGCACTTTAATGCTCTACTTCTTTGTCTCCTTCTTACGTATCCCTTCAAGTTAAAACGCAATCGAAACGGTTTCAAACGAAACGTTGCTTTTATCGTACGAAGTTTTCGAAAGTGTTTAAATCGCCAAACGTTTATCATACTTTACCACTGCACTAATTCACCCCCCCCCCTCTTAGTGCTGCTCCGATCCTAACAATTGGTATCAGAGCTAGGCTCACTCTCATATTTGGTTTGATACCCAAGAGAGATGGCTTACTCCGGCATACATGAGGGTCATTCTATCACACGTCCACCCTTGTTTAATGGGTCAGATTATACTTATTGGAAGACTCGTATCAGGATCTTCCTCATTTCCATGGATTTCGAGCTTTGGACTATTGTTGAAAACGGATTTCAAAAATCTTCTCTTCCGATGAGCGAATGGAATGAATCAGAGAAGAAGGTTTTTGCTTTAAACGCAAAGGCTATGAATGCCTTGTTTTGTGCACTAGACAAAAATGAATTTAATCGTGTTTCAATTTATGATTCGGCTTTTGATATTTGGAGAACTCTTGAGGTCACTCATGAAGGCACTAGTCGAGTGAAAGAGTCCAAAATCAACATCCTTGTGCACTCTTACGAACTTTTCCGAATGAAACCAAGTGAGTCCATCGGAGACATGTACACCCGGTTCACGGATGTCATAAATGGACTCAAAGCTCTTGGTAAAGATTTTACTAACTTTGAACTAGTAACTAAAATCTTAAGATCCCTCCCTAAAAGTTGGGATCCAAAAGTTACGGCAATTCAAGAGGCCAAAGACCTTAAAACATTCCCTCTTGAAGAACTTATTGGGTCTCTAATGACCTACAAAATGACATATCAAGCTCATGACGAGCTCGAGAACCCCCTTCCAAATAACAGGAAGGATATGACACTCACATCACAAGAAGACCACTTGAAAGGAACATCAAGTGATGAGGACAGTGACAATGACATTGCACTTTTGACTCAAAAATTTAAAAAATATTTAAGAAAGAACAAATTTAAAAATAATACAAAAAATAAATTCGAACACAAGAAGGACCAAGTGATTTGCTATGAGTGCAAAAAACAGGGACACTACAAGAACGATTGTCCTCAAGCTAAAAAGAGAACATCAAAGAAGAAGGCGCTCAAGGCAACGTGGGATGATTCAAGCACGTCCGAAGAAGAGGAGTCCAACACCGAGCAAGTTACTTATTACGCCCTAATGGCCATCGGAGAAGAGGTAACGGATTTAATTGATATAGATTTACCTTATCATGAATTATTAAATGCTTTCCATGAGTTATTTGATAAATGTAAGACAATTAGTAGAAAATATAAATTGCTAAAAAAGGAGCATGATAGTCTCACTTGTGATATCGATAAATTAAAAACTGAATATCATGATAGTTTAGCTCCATGTATAAAATGCCATGATCTAGAATCTCTCCAAAAGGAGAACTTGCTACTTAAGGACACCTTGAAGAAATTCGAGGTTGGTAGTAAATCTTTGAACATGATCCTTACAAATAAGGGTCACGTTCCTAAAAGAAGTAGAATCGGATTTGTGAGAAGTCCTCACCAAAATCCAACCACCTTCATTAAAGGCCCCCGTCTTACATGTTCGGCACCAAAGCAATTGCAACTTTTGTTGCAAATATGGACATAAAACTTATAAATGTCCATTCAAGAAAATTAGTCCGAACAAACTAATTTGGGTTCCTAAAGGAACCATGATCAATTCTATGTAATATGATGAACAAGTTAAATCAGTTTTTAAGGCACCCAAAAGAAAATGGGTACCTAAAAATAATCCCTTCTTGTAGAAACATACACCATCATAAGCTAGGAGCAAGAGATGGTATCTAGATAGTGCAGGATTAACTATGATAACCAGAAAACACAAAGCAAGAATACCGGAGTCAAGTTCGATGGACGTTTAAGAGTCCGAAGAATCGTACGAGATGCTGCCGGAACCAACCGAGAAGAAATCGGGAACCTGTCGGAATTTTCAGAAGTTCGCCGAAGAGATCGTCAGAGGTTCACGGAGATCACCGAGAAGGCTCGGCTATTCGTTAAAGTCATCGCAAGATCGGGAGCTTGCTGGGAGTCCGTCGGAAAAAGTTCGTCGGAAAGCTCGCCGGAACAAGACTCGACGTTCGCGGTTGACAACTTGCTTAGGATGTTTTTAGTTATGTAGTTCACTTATAATTAGGATTAGGATTAAGAGATAATCCTATATCCTGGTTAGGGGCCAACTGGGCCCAAAATTAGATTTGGTTTGGGCTAAATTTAAAGCCCAACCAATGAACCGGAGAGCCAAGCGGTGGCACCGCCTAGCACCCGAGAGCTAGGCGGTGGCACCGCCCAGCACCCGAGAGCTGGGTGGTGGCACCGCTTGGCTGGGCGGTGGCACCGCCAGTCCACTGTCAGTGTCAGACACTGATAGGCGGTGGCACCGACACTGAAAGGCGGTGGCACCGCCAGCATCGAGAACCAAAGAGAATTCAAATTTTGGAGCCCAAATTTGAATCCTCTTGAGGCCTATAAATACCCCTCAAATCTCAACTGAGATTATAACTTTTTAAGAAGCAATTGATTGAGAGAAAGGTCTTAAAAAAGTCTTAGCAAGTCTTGTTTTCAATTTGCTAGTGTTCATCTCCTTCTTTCTTGCTGAAAATCTGTAAGAGAGTGAACCGCTTGTAAAAAGTTATAAGAGGGGTATTTACCCTTCCCCTTCAAGAGATTTGCTAGTGGAAAGTGGGAGCCTCATCGAAGAGGGGCCTCGTAAGTGGATGTAGGTTATTTGACCGAACCACTTTAAAATCGACGTGATCTCTAGTTTGCATTTACTTATTGTCATTTATATTACTACAAACCATTTGCACTTTAATGCTCTACTTTTTGTCTCCTTCTTACATATCCCTTCAAGTTAAAACGCAATCGAAACGGTTTCAAACGAAACGTTGCTTTTATCATACGAAGTTTCCGAAAGTGTTTAAATCGTCAAAAGTTTATCGTACTTTACCGCTGCACTAATTCACCCCCCCCCCCCCCCCCCCCTCTTAGTGCCGCTCCGATCCTAACACTTGGGTGCCTCAAAAACCGAACTAAATTACTTATCATGTTGCATGGAGTTCTTTATGGTTCCTTTAGGAACCCAAATCAATTTGTTTGGACTAACCTTCTTGAATGGACAATGATAAGCTCTATGTCCATGTTTGCAACAAAAGTTGCATTTGTTTTGGTGCAAAATATACAAAATAGGGCATTTAATGAAGGTGGTTGGATTTTGGTGAGAGCTTCTCACAAATCCGATTCCACTTCTTTTATGAACGTAACCCTTATTGGTAAGGATCATGTTCAAAGACTTGCTACCAACCTCAAATTTCCTCTAGGTATCCTTGAGTAGAAAGTTCTACTTTTGAATTATTTCTAAATCTTGGCATTTCGTACATAGAGCTAAATTATCATTATGCAGAATTTTTAATTTATCAAAATTACAAACAAGAGAATCATGTTCCTTTTTTAAAAATTTATATTTTCTACTAATTATTTTATATTTATCAAATAAATTATGAAAAATATTTAATAATTTATCAAATGATAAATTTGCATCAATTGAACTTGATAACTCCTCTCCAATGGCCATTAGTGCATAATGAGCAACTTGCTCGGTGTTGGGCTCCTCTTCTTCGGATGCGCTTGAGTCATCTCATATTGCTTTGAGCGCCTTCTTCTTTGGTGTTCTCTTCTTGGCTTGGGGACATTCACTTTTATAGTGTCCTGACTTCTTACATTCGTAGCAAATTATTTGGTCTTTCTTGGCTTCAATTTTATTTTTAGTGTCATTTTTAAATTTGTTTCTTTTAATAAATTTTTTGATTTTTTTTGTTAAAAGTGTCAAGTCATCGTCAAAGTCCTCATCACTTGAGCTTTCTCTCAAGTGGTCTTCTTGAGTTCTAAGTGTCATATCCTTCCTGTTCTTTGGAAGGGTGTCCTCATGCTCTTCATAAGCTTTACATGTCATTTCATAGGTCATTAGTGACCCAATTAATTCTTCAAGAGGAAAGTTGTTTAAATCTTTGGCCTCTTGAATGGCCGTGACTTTAGGGTCCCAACTCTTTGAAAGGGATCTTAAAATTTTATTAACGAGCTCGAAATCCGAAAAACCTTTACCGAGTCCTTTCAGACCATTGACGATATCCGTAAAATGGGTGTACATGTCTCCTATGGTCTCACTCGGTTTCATTCAAAATAGTTCATAAGAATGTACTAAAAGGTTGATTTTTGACTCTTTCACTCTACTCGTGCCTTCATGAGTCACTTCAAGTGTGTGCCAAATATCAAAAGTCGTTTCACAAATCGAAACATGATTGAACTCATTTTTATCTAGTGAATAAAACAAGGCATTCATAGCCTTGGCATTTAAAATGAAAGTCTTCTTCTCCAACTCATTCCAATCATTCATTAGAAGAGAAGACTTTTGAAAACTATTTTCAACAATGTTCCAAAGCTCAAAATCCATAGAAATAAGAAAAATCCTCATTCGAGTCTTCCAACAGGTGTAATCCGTCCCATTGAACATGGACTGACGTGTAATTGAGTGACCCGCTTGGTTCCTAGCAAATGTCATCTCTCTTCGGTTTTAATCCAATTGAGAGTGAACCTTGCTCTGATACCAATTGTTAGGATCAAGAGCGCACTAAGAGGGGGGGGGGGTGAATTAGTGTAGCGGAAAACTTTCACGATTTCAAAAACTTTGTTTCGATTAAAGCCGATTCAACTCAATTCGTTTCGGAAGGAATTTGAGCTTGAAGTCTAAAGTGAAAATGCAAGAGAAGACTAAGGTGATTTGCAGCAGTGTAAGTCACAAAAACATAGATTTCGTAAAGTCTTCATAGAAAGCCGATCTCGAAAGATGTTTTACATCAAAGCGAATGTAGACGTATTTAAAGCATAGTAAGGAGGAGAGGCAGCTTGCTATAAAAGAAAGATGCTCAAAGTAAAAGCAAACCGAGATTTTAGAGTGGTTTGGTCAACGTGACCTATATCCACTATCGGCTTCCTCCTCCGACGAGGTCATCGGTGTCCACTAGAGGCCTTCCTTCAATAGGCGAAGGCCAACCACCCTTTTATAGCTTTTCTCCTTTTGACGGGCTTAGGAGACAACTCTTACAAGTTTTCACTCCTCTCTTAAATGATCTCAATACTTAGAAGAAAGAATGAGGAGAACTCTAGCTTTTCTAACACTTTAAGGCCACAAAGACTCAAGATTAAAGTAAGTTTTTCATGCCCTTTCATGCAGGAAAGGGTAGGGTTTATATAGGCCCCAATAAGTTTAAAAATGGAGCCAAAAAGTGTCTATTCTCGGATTTTCGGGGTCCTGGCGATACCACCACCATTATTGGGCAGTACTACCGCCTGTCATCGGACACTAAGCGGTACTACCACTCAGTCTAGGCGGTACTACCGCTTGACAGCACTCAAAGACCGAGCTCAGGCGGTACCATCGCCTGACAGGGTTGGTACCACCGCTGGCAGCAATAACTGTCGGCGGTACCATCGCCTAACAAGGGTGGTACTACCGCCCAGAATCCCTGGGAGACCAAGTCTCCTTGGCGGTGCCACTACCGGCCCTGGTGGTGCCACCGCCGATTAGGAATTCTGGGTCCGAATGGGTTGTTCCATTCGACCCAATTTGGGTTTGTTAAGGGCCCAATTGGCCCCTAATTAAGTCAGTGGGATTACCTCCCAACCCTAACTTAATATATACTCTAACTATGACAATTATGACATGATTACTGCAATTCTGTGTTCTGGTGCATTAATCGCTTCTTCCGGTGAGCTTCCGACGAACTTCCGGTGAACATCCGACGAACCCTCGGCGATGCTTCGGTGGACTCCCGGCAAGCTCCTGGACTTCGCGATGATCTTCTTGGCGAGTTCCGATGAGCTTTTATGGCAAGCTCCTGGACTTCTCAATTGGTTCCCGTAGAACTTTCGATGAACGTCAGGACTTCCGACGAACTCTCAAACTCCCAACGTGATCTTGATCTTGACTCTGGCATAACACCTACTACATGTCTTACTGCCATCGTAGTTAATCCTGCATAATTTTCTCAACATATAGATTAGATAAACAAATGACAATTGACTTCATCATCAAAATTCGAGATTCAACAACTTAAACAACAAATATCTTGTCTGGTATGTCGATTGTTCTTTCGACGATTTTCCGGCGAACTTCGTGGTGAACTTTCGATGAACTCCCAACGAACTCTCAGTGAACTCCCAATGAACTCTCGGTGATCTTCCGACGAATTCTCGGTGAGCTCCCAATGAACTCTCGGCGAGCTTCTAGCAAACTTCCGGCACATCGTCCGAATCTTCAACGTATCATCCGATCTTTGACTCCAACCCAATATATGCTTTATGCCTTACTACTATTGTAGTTAATCCTGCACACTTATCTCAACATATAGATTAAATCAAATAATTTATCAATTGATTTCATCATCAAAATATGAGATTCAACAATATCCCCCTTTTTTATGATGACAATCAATTGATGACGGAGTTAACCTGAACTCCCCTATCTATATGCCATACTTGAGAAAATATATTCTTGAATTCAAAGCTTTTGAATTCAAGCATCAAACTGATAAGTTGTATTCATTTAAACTTATCAAACATGAACATCATGATACTTATCATGATTTACCAATTCAAAATACAATAGCACGTATTTATAAAAAAAAATAATGTCAAGACTTAACATCCATTTTCAAGTCTAATGATGATAAACAATCATCATTTTCAAGTATGATATGAGTTTCAAATATAAAATTTTGCAAGATGACAAAGATAGCAATTCATCATTCCATGGCAAGATATCAATTGTAAATAGTAATTTGAGCTCATGATATCTTATCATAATGATAAATAATTATCAAGCATTCATTAACATTTCATATATCTACAATGAATATGAAATACATTTTGATATGTTTCAAACGTTTGCGATGTATTTGACGATTCCAATTATATATAAAGCATTCGCAAAACATACAAGTATTTATGATAAGATACAAGCATTTATGATAAGATACATTGCATACATTTACAATACCAATTTGTCATCAATTTACCACATTTTGGTATTATTTCTCCCCCTTTGTCATCAACAAAAAGGAGAATCATTCAACAATGTAAGTATGGTAAACAAGATAAAGCAAGTTTCACACCAATTCTTAATAGAATTTTACTCGAGGGCTTTTTAGTTCTTTTTTTACATGTGCAAATTTCTTTCTTATTTTTGTCATAAAAATAAGATGAAGATGAAGAAAGGTAAGGAAAGAATCCATTAAGAACCAAATACATAAAATAATTTGAATCAAGTTAAATTCAAAACAATAGATGTGTTTCATTAAATCATGTTTCAATTTTAACAAAGAGAAGGGATTTAAAAAAATGATCAAGATATCCATGTGAATTCATAAAATTCATCTTTCATGAGAAGAATAAGGAAGAATTCATGGGAGAGGAGCATCACATAAAAAAGAAATTCATGAATAAAACTTCATAAATCAAATATGTTTCTTATTAAAAATTCACAATAGTGAAATCCGTGAAAGATGCATTTATCAATGAATTCTATGTGTGTATCATTAAGCGATGGAGTAAGGGTATAAAATAAATTTGATACCAAGTAAATTGATATTCCGGATTTCATAAAGGCCTTAGAAACAAAATGAAATAATTTCATGAAAGCCTTTTAAAAAAAATCGAGAAAGTTTGGAAAAGATATACATCAAATTCATGCATTCGGACAATTTAACATCCCTAACTCTCTTCTAATAAAACCAAATTATTCTCCATTTAAAGATTTTGTAAAGATATCAGCTAATTGATGTTTCGTATCAATAAACTCTAAAGATATGTCATGGTTATTAACATGATCTCTTATGAAATGATGCCTAATGTCAATATGTTTAGTTCTAGGTATTGAATAGGATTTTTTGTTAAGCATATTACACTCATGTTATCACATTTTATGAGAATATTCTTAAGATGAATCTTATAATCTTCTAATGTATTTTTTATCCATACAACTTATGCATAATATGAACTTGTCGCTATGTATTCGGCTTCAGTTGTAGATAGTGCAACTGAGTTTTGTTTATTGGAAGACCAAGAGACAAGTGCATGACTTAAGAATTGACATGTTTGGAATGTGCTTTTTCTATCTATTCTACGTCCAGCAAAATCTGCATTAGTATAAGTAATTAGTTCAAAGTTTCAGATTTTGGATACAATAATCCTAGATTAGTGGTTCTTTTAAAATATATAAGAATTCTTTTAACTATTTTTAGATGAGATAGCTTAGGATTAGATTGAAACCTAGCATAAAGTCCTACACTAAACATGATGTCCGGTTTAATTGCGGTGAGATATAGTAAACTTCTTATCATACCTTTATAGGCTTTTTTATCAAAGCTTTCTCTACTTTTGTCAATATCTAACTTAGTGGAGGTACTCATAGGAGTATTGATAGCTTTTGAACTATCCATATTAAACTGTTTTAGCAAGTCTAATGCATATTTTGTTTGACTAAGAAAAATATCATCGCTAAATTGTTTAAATAAATTATAAATAAATTACTAAGGGTGATATATGTCCATCCGGGTCTAACTTGTTTAAATAAATTATAAATAAACCACAAATAGATTATAAATAAATTAGAAAATATCAAAAAAAACTCTTAAATAGAAAAAGGGTGATATATGTCCATCCGGGTCTAACTTTTTTTATATGTTTATATGTTATTTTTAATAATATAAATTGATATATCACTAAATTATTTAATATAATTTATTTTGATATTAAGATGATATATTATATATATATATATATAAATATTTTAAGTATAAATTTAACTTTTTAAAGGTCAAAATTAATAAACAAAATATTTTTAAAACTTAAAAATAAAAATAATGGTATATAGATCTTTCAAAATTTTAAATATATTAAATATATTTTTTATTTTATATTTTAAAATAAATGAATAATATTATTATATCACCCTTGTCTTTATAGTTAGATAAATTAGTTTTGATTTATTATTTTTATTATTATTTAATATAATTTATTTTGAAACAATTTAAGTGTTAGATTAGTTAAACTAATTCAATTATATGAATTAATTTATTAAAAATTAAAAATATCTTTTAATGAAAGAGAAGATATAGGAAAAAGATAGAAGTTATTGGAAGATTATTTTATCATCTTGAAAAGTCAAAGCTCTTTATGAGAATTATATATATATGTATATATATATATATGAAGTGTGAAGTGGAAACAACTGTCCCCTGCCCCTCTACTGAATCACGAAGATGAATTGAACTTTTCCCGTTGCATATTAAAAAAAAAAAGAAGGCCCTAATCTTTCATCGCGTGGAAAGAACTGCGGATTAGAAGTCCAATACCATGCAGTCATAATGCGCAATGCATTCTGACCTCCGAGAAGAAAACCTTGGGCACGTCTGCATATACAGTTAATGTATTTAACACCTTAATATTTAACATAATATAAATAGATATGTACAGCATATACAGTTTAAACTAGGACACGAGCACCAGCAAGAGATAACTTATCAATCAGACCAATGATGGAATAGTAGTTGAGGGATCAGCACACAATCAACCATGTACTTGGACCAGCTAAAAACCAACAAGCACTGGGTCTACAGACACAGGATCAACCGAGCTTCCCAGCTGCAACTTTCAGAATGCCACTCTTGGCGGTGAGACCAGGTTGAAAAGGAATATCTTTGTCAGTCCTGTTACGTCCACGCTTATCCAATTAAAGACTGCAAACATATAGAAGACTAGAAGAAAAGGCAAACTTAAATTCAAGAATTTTTAAAGTTTTACCAAATACCAAGAGGCTAAGGTTACAAAATTACAAGAACTTGAGAGGGCAAGTAGGTGTACTAAGACATTGGCAGTAGTAAAAAGGAATATTTAATATTAATATTCCTTAGATTTTTAAGTACAATCCAGGAAAAGCAATAATTACTGGGTTTTCTAAAAGGTACTTTAATGCCTAGCTAGCTCTCTGCTGTATGTTTGCCCGCAGTTTCATGTTCTGTGAAAAGCTCATATAATATCATTTTTGACCTAAAATTTGGTGCAACACATCTTGAACAATAGCACTTATGGCAAAGATCCACGAGTTGTCTGACTCAGTGGTGTTCGGCATAACTCCAGAATCCATGAGTTGCTTAATTATGGCAGAGACTTTTTGTCTCGCATTCGGACAGACCAATGTATAGGCACATGAGATCTAAAGTGGATAATATCAGTGCATAGTTGTATGGAAAAGTGATCTAGGGATGCCTTTTGACTTGAGCTAACACAAGATGAATATGTCTGCATAGAGATTATCTAACTCTCAATGTTTCATTCAAAGTTCAGAGGCTCATTCCTCCTTTTTAGGACTGGTGACGCATTTGATGTCATTACCCAAACAGCCTGGACACTACCCACCACAGCTATGGAAAGAAAACTTTAAAAGAGACCTATAACCATTCAATATTGTCCGATGTTAATCTTAGACAGGACAAACCAGCAGTCAAGCCACCTGTACAGGTACTTTTCAGTTATTTTAAAAGCACTAGACATCAAAAAAGACACCAAGATCTCAAAATGGCTGAGGCACCTGCCTGCACACCTACTCAAGGGAAACAGGGCGCTCCCAAATATTAAAATTTTAAAATATATATTATAATTAATACATAACTAAATATAATTACAAAAATAAAAATGGTGCAACAAGTTAATCAACGTCAATATGGTAATATTGAGGTTGCGAGGCCTCAAGTTAATCGACCACAAACTCCTAAGTTTTATGTAACACACTAAAATTACACAACACACAGAAATTACGAGGCCTCAAGTTAATCGATCACAAGCTCCTAAGTTCTAACTCCTAACAAAGTAACAGTGCACCACCTCAATATGGTGCAGCAAGTTAATTAACGAAAGTATTACATATAAAATGAGAAAGAGAGGACTGAGAAGATGGAGAAGTAACCGATGACTCTAGAGAAAGGTGGGAGGAGGAGGAAACCAATGATGGACGAAGCTAGAGAGGGCGATGAATGAAGCTGCAACGGTGAATGAATGAAGGTGCAACAGCGAAAGAAGGCAGCAGACGAGTTTGCCAATGACGGCGGATGAAGTGGATAGAGTTGCAGTGGTGGACGGAGTATATGAAGGCGATGGACGAGGGATGGGGTTTCACTTCTAGTTTCTTTCACTGGGTCGAAGGGGGCATTAGGGTAAGTAGTGACATTAGTTGGTTCAATTAAACCAACTTGCTCGCCCAATCAACCTGATTTAGCTTGAGAGCTCACCCGAGGTGCCTAGCACACCTGAGAGATGCTTCGCTAAAACGCCATGCCTCGAGGTGTTGCGAGACGCTCAAGTCTTGCTTCACCTCGCTTGAGTGCCCTTTGAAAACATTGGTACTTTTCATTAAAAAAGAAGTGGAGATAAAAAGAACATGAGAGGTGGAACAAAAATAGATGATGATACAAATATGCAGACCTATAAATAATAGACAAAATAGTTAACAGGTGAAAGTGGAGAGAAATGGCAATAAGATGAAAGAGCCTCATCTCACAACAAATGGCAATAAGATGAAGGATCAGAAGTAATCTATAGAAATTACTTCTGATCCTTAAATAAGTGGTCCTAGTGCCTCATCTCACAACAAATAGTTCTCGGAGGATATAGAACCTATCTTTTAGTTTATTGCACTGAGTTCACCAGAACCATAAAAGTAAAACGCATGCAACTTGCTTGTTACACATACGCATGGGTAGCTGCATATACAACCCTTTCAAAACAGTCATGCGCTAACGTAGCAAAGTGTCAGTACAGCAATGTGTCATGCGACCATATGAGCTGGTGTGTCTTAGAGAATCAACCATCAATTGTTAATAGATAAGAGTTATAGAATACTCGAGCATAAAATAACAAGCTACAGAAACATTCATAAGCACTCTCCTCCAGAAATCAAGGTTAAGAAGTAAAAGATTAAGGATCTATTATGGGTACCTTGTTTGGAAAGTTTGACACCAGTATTTACATCATCAGCGACACCTTCAATGGCAGAAGAATCTTCTACCAAACTGCAAGACATGACATTACACAAGTGATGACATGGTGCAACCAAAGAAATTATACGAAGACTATAGAGTTTTGAAACTTATAAAGTTGATTTAACTGAACAACTTGGAAATGATTATGAATCTTACACTTCAATTTCAGAATTAGATTGAGAAAACTTTGAATCGAGCTGGTCTATTCTGGATGCCTCTACTACCCGAGGATCACTGCCAACATGACCTTTGGCTTCCTCCTAGTTAGTATTCCATAAGCCAGAGTGCATTAGCTTGACTCATGAATCAACTCAAAGAATAGTTGTTACTCTTAACTTACCCCATACTTCTTTGCTGTCCATCCAGGAATGCTTTCATTTAGAAGACTGATATACTGTCCCATAGCAGCTTCTGGATCCATATTCCCCAGTTTTTGCCAAGCATTCCTAGAGAAATAGAGACGAGGTCTTCAATCAGATGCACAAATATGTTTCTGTACTCCGTTAATATTTAGAAATCATGTTATATCTGAACTGTGAACTCCCGTCATCACATCATTCCTAGAGTTAATGAAACTACAGAGTTATAGAAAAACTAGTCTGCAGATTAAATAATCCATAATGAGACAAGACGTAACAAAGGGAAAACAAGGAATAGAGCCATCATAACTAGATATCCTTGCAACAAGTGTTATTCTTCTTGGAGGGGTAAATAGAATGACTTAGTGGCTATCCAGTACATGAGTCTCTGACTTCATATCACAGAAGGAATACAACCAACTCAAAAATTGCATCCACTTCAATCAAGAAGATAAGTTCTCCCAGCAAAAGAACATTCTCTTTAGTTATAGCGTGGAACTTTGGGCAATACATAATTTTCACTGATCACCAGAAACTGATAATCTTATGAAACCACTAATGAAAGATGAAGATGGAAACAATAAACTTAATTAAGAGAATCCATAAAAAACTTGGCAGACCTTTCTGCCTGGATATGACCCCTATCAACATCCTCATAAGTTGATACCAAATTTTCTAGCTAAAAGGTAAGCAAGAGAGCAAATATCATTAAAATTTGAAAGTCATGCAATAATCTACAAAAAACTCTCTTAATGATTGTAGTTCTCATGCATCCAAAGGAGAACACCACAAAGTTCCCCTAAATTCATTTGTCGAGGTTAGAAGCTACCACTTCGTAACCCCACATGGATTGACACCAGGTGGCTTATCAACAAGCTATGTGGAAAACCAATATCCTGCATCATGTCAAATGTTTAAATTAAATCAGGTAGGCAATGAATCTACATCCTACTTGCCACAGAGTCAGAAAAAGGCCTCCTGAGATCCAAAACATAAGCAAACTCCAGATTATGATGATTGCTCCATAGTTAGCTTAACACCATGATGTATCAAGACAATACGAGGAGTTAACAAGTATAAACAGAGCATTATTGAAAAAGCAACCGACGGTACCATTTGGCACGGGCAGAAACCTTCAAAGCCATGGGTTGTGGCTCATGGCACGGACCCTCGGTCGCAACCTTATGCAGCCCGTACATCTGCATTTGCACCTCATTGCTCAGTTTGGACACTGCATCCCCACCTTTCTTGCTACCGACGAACTCGCTTGCAACTCCAAATAACATCTCCAGCTCGCTTCTCTCGATCCCCTCCCACTCATCCTCTCCATGAAGCAACGATCCTACCTCGCCTCCGTCTTCCTTGTCTACCGCGTCTTCTCTGCCCAATTTCACGACTTTCTCCACCGCCTTTTTCCCATCCTCTTTACCCTTGACTGATCCCCCTTGTTGCCTCCGGGAATCATCATTAATTCTTCCGATCTCCACTTCATTATCCACTTTCTCTTTCTTCGAAGATGATTCTTCTGACCTAGTAAGATCAACTTCGGAAAAGAGCTTATCAGCGATATTTTCTCTATTAAGGTCGAATCCACTAACCTCGTCGCTCCTCTCCGGTCTCTCTTCAAGCAATCTTTCCTCTACGACTTCGAAGACCCCGGTCTTCGGGCGATCAGATCCGGCTCCGTTGCCACTAGACGACTTCCTCTCCGACTTCTCTGTCTCCTCCTCCTCCTCGATCGGATCCGAGTCCATCCCTGGACCCGCAACCCGAGCGAGTGGAACGGCCTCCGGCTTAACGGCGGCGGAGGCGGCGGAGGCGGCGAACTTACCGACGAGGAAGGCGAGGAGGACGGAGATGAGAGCGGTCAGGAGAAGCTCTTCGAAGAACTCCATCGTCCCCATCCCCCCTCTTCGCTTTTTGTTTCGTCCCCTAGCCTTCTTCGCTTCCACTCCACGGCACGCGAGGCGGAGGAAAGCAGAGACGAGAGGAAGGAAGAGATCGAGATCGACAAGGCAAAAGGAGGAAGACAGGATGAGGTCGGGGTGGGTGGCGTTTCAATGCATGTAGAGATTGGGAGAAAGCGGAAGACCTGAGAGCGCCAAAAGGCATATTCGCTTGGCCACGCCGGCTTACGTGTCGATGGAGACCTCCTGCTCTCGGCTTCTCGAAACGTGGCTTGTGATAGGATGATGCAGCTCTGCGTCTTTCGAAAGCGACACGTTTCCTACCCGCTGAGCCCTACGCTCTCCGAACTAACCGGCTCTCTGTTGGTTATGAAATCGGCCCAGTATGGACCCGCACATTGCTCACAAGGAGATGCCGTTAGGCAGTGCAAATGGGTGACACAACATGCTCCGAGGATTGGCGTGATATTTTATGCAGAATAAATTCCTATCTGCTATTCCCCGCCCAAGTTGTTACCCGATAATTTATTGGTGGCCTTTAGCGGAGCCCACATGGAGCTAAAATGATCAGGACAATCCATCACGTCGATTACTTTGGCCAGGTTGGACCTGATCCGGGTAGGTTCGTTCGCGGTGGGGCGTTGGATCTGACGATTGTGACGATAAATCCAGAAGAATGACGGCGTCGCGCTCCATATTTCGCGGCTGAAGCCGAGCCCCGTAGATGGCAGGCTCCGGCTAAATCGACGACCGTTATAGGCCAAATCTCGTTTCGTTTCGTTTCGTTTCGTTTCGTGCGTTATAATATAGCGGTGGAGAATTGGGTGTTGGAGATGTGGATGTCAGGAATTCGTGCACTAAAAGTTAAGCACAGAAACTATTATTCTTTTGGTTTCATAGGGTGTATGATTGCTTTGGATTGATTATACGTGGAGCTAAAGAGGAGGCAAGGAATTATTTCGATATTGGCTTTATTATTAGTACGGGGAATAAATCAATAAATTGAGGAGGGTCAAAAAAGGAAACGAACAAACTTAAAATCCTAACAACTTACAATGTGATACGAAGTAACATAACAAGTTCACGTATAATGGAATCTACATTTTATAGAATAAATAACATTCAAGCAGCGTGCAATGGTTTAAACTAGATCTTTTAATGGATGCAAACCTTACATAATTGCTTGATGCAGATACGATTAACTTGAATGGATACCAACACGAATCATAAGGATGGATTGTATTGTATAATCGATTTATCGTGTTTCTTGCTCCAATCAACTGTGACATATGGCGTCGGGAAAATTGTACACGTAAGCTTTCGTGGGCACAGCTAGCATGACTCTCTGCGCTTGGAATTGATTAGATGCGTCTAAAAGGATCACTTATCACAAACAGAGAGAAGATTTAATCAGACGATGATCAACACCACGTGGTGGACGCACTTGATGGAACACGTAACCCAAAGCTACAAAAGGAGGGGCGTGGCTCTCGAGATCGGAAGAAAGAGAAAGAAAGAAGCGAAGCGATCTCCAAAGGGTGAGATGATCCAAGTGCTTCGGCCTCGCGAGACAGGTATGTATCTCCCTTTCTTGCTATTCCTATTTACGGAATTCATCGATCTCTCTTGTTTCTGGATCCTTGCACTTTGGATCGATTCTAGGGTTTTATCAGTTTATTTTCGGTTGCAAACTGTTCTTTTTCTTTTGGTTTTCCACCTGTTCTTCCGTTTGGAGGATGTGTTTTGAGGTTTCAACATGATTTTCTGTTGTATTATTGAGTTTCATCCTGTTATTGGGTTCAGCTTCTTGGAATTTTGTCTCGTTCCCTATTCCTGTTTAACCCTTCTTTTCTTGTGTTTTTGCAATCAATCGCTGTTGTTTTTGGATGCTTTGTGTTAGAATACGTGCCCTTTTATAATTGAATAAGATATATAATAGAATAACTAATTGATATTTTAGTCAATATATACTAAGTCCACTACGGAATGATTCCTCGGAGATATTCTTGATGGGAGGAAATCTTCTGAGATCTCATAACGTATAGACGCACCTCTCCTCTCCTCGACTCTCTCCCCAAAATCTTCTCCCCAAATCCATCAATCTGTGTGATCCTGTGAAAGGATAGGAAGAGAGGAGAAAGGGTCTACTCTTCGCACTCCCTGCAGATTCCGCAGCGCGATCGGATTAAAGACGGAGCCTACAGCAATCTTGGATCACGGTGCTGAGCAGATCAAACAAGATCTCTGAACGGATGGCATCAAAAGGTACGCATCGTGTAATTAGATCTATGTATTGATTTCAATCCTGGCATGTAGGTTAATTCCGCATTATTGACTTAGCATAATTACAGATTTTTATGCTTACAATTGGTATCAGAGCCCGGTTTTTGAAATCATGCATTAGATCTGTAAATTAATTTACGATGCATAATTACCTTTATCTTCCAAGAACTGCTAAGCAGTAATGGTCACCGTCGACCTCGCTGCAAATCTGCGGTTACGCCGAGTAGCGTACGCATTACAGAACTCGTCCCATATGCGGACATCATAGAACCCGTCCTATATGCGGACATCATAGAACCCGTCCCATATGCGGACATCACAGAACTCCGTCCGTGCGACGGCATCATAGAACTCCATCTGTGCGACGGCATCACAGAACCCCGGTCGCACACGGCCAGAATCCGTCCATGCGACGGCCGGCCGCACGTAGGCAGACAGCCCAGGTGGCGGCCATGCGTGAGTTGGTCGTGCACAGGCGGCGGCCGCGTGCTGGCAGCAGCCACCCGCGCGCAGGACCCGCCGCAGCGGCAGCGGCCGCGCGTGAGCAGTAGCAGCCCCGCGGCAGCAGCGCCGTGGCGGCAGCGCCGTGGCGGCAGTGGCTGCGCACAGGATAGAACTGCCGCTGGCAGCCACGTACAGGCGGCAGCCGCGCACAGGCGGCCAGGCCGCAGGCAGCAGCGGCAGCGCCGCTCGCACAGGCGATGGCGACGGCGATGGCAGATTAGGGTTTTGGCATATTTACGTTTTTGCCATCGAGGCTAGGGTTTTGAAAATTACAGTTTTACCTTTTGCAAATATCATAATTACAGTTTATGTTCTGTCAACATATTTATGGTTTTGCCCTCGGGTCTAATTTCTGCCAAATTACAGTTCTGCCATTCACATATTTTCGATTTATATCTTATCAAATATTCCCGTTTTTTTATCATTATGAAATTGAGAAATTTAGGTTAAATTCTCAATTATAAAATTGATAAATATCATTTATTATAATTATGATTAATTTTAATCATGATTATATTTTTTGATTATTTGATTGGATTTAATTTTGATAAATAAAAAAAAACTATAAATTATGGTTTATTTTATGGTTTTCTCATATGAATTATTCATTATATATGTGGTAAATAAAATTAAAATCCAATTATTGTTTTTGGAATTTTCATTTATTTATTCACATGTATATGTTTGAAATTATCATATGAGTTTTATTAATGTTCAATAATTATTATGGTTATTTATTATTGAACTGTTTTGCATTAATATTCAATAATTATTATGGTTATTTTATTATTGAATTGTTTTGCATTATGTTCAATAATTATTGTTGTTATTTTATTATTGAACTGTTTTGTATTAATATTCAATAATTATTATGGTTATTTTATTATTGAATTGTTTTTGCATTATGTTCAATAATTATTGTTGTTATTTTATTATTGAACTGTTTTGCATTATTGTTCAATAATTATTATGGTTATTTATTATTGAACTGTTTTGCATTAAATTTCAATAATTATTATTATTATTTATTATTGAATTGCTTTACATTAATGTTCAGTAATTGTTATGGTTATTTATTATTGAATTGCTTTACATAAATGTTCAATAATTATTATTGTTATTTTATTATTGAACTGCTTAGCAAAATTAAAGAAATATTGATGAATATTATTTGTAATTTATTTCCTTAAGTTTTATCTGACTAGAAGTTGCCAAAGTGGCCTAGGATGATAGACTTTTGTCATATGAATTAAAATAAAAGTTTTATCATTTATAGGACATTTTTATTTTATATCATGGCATTAGTCTTGTAGCCACCAAAGTGACGTGGACTAATGACTTATAAAATAATATTAAAGAATTAGTCCTAAATGATATTAAAGAAATAATATTCATAATGGCACATATAATTATGAGATTTAGATAATCCCAAAAGAGAATCTAATTCAAATAATTATGTGGTGGGGTAGGATGATACTATTTTAGATATCCTTGCAGTTTAGGGTTGTATACCCAAAGGTAACAATACCTATTCCTCAAGGATGTTATCAGTCCTCCAAAAATATTTTTGAGTGAACACTAGATATGTCAATATTTCACCCAAAGGTGTAATATAGATTATATCAATAGTTCATCAATTTTTGATAAACTCAAAACATTAATGTTGTTATATATCTTTTTGCAGTGGTACTTCCGCATATATATTCATATGCTTCAAGTGTCTCTGTACTTTCTGGATCAAATTATTCAGAATGGTTAGAGCATGTGCAATTCACACTGGGTGTATTAGATCTTGATCTAGCATTACTTATTGAAAAGCCCGCAGACTTGACTGATGAAAGTACTGCAGAACAAGTTAATGAAATGAAGGCTTGGGAAAGATCTGATAGGCTTAGTTTAATGTTCATAAGAATGACAATTGCAAATAACATAAAGACTTCATTACCGATTGCAACTAGCGCAAAGGAATATTTAAAGGTTATTGAAGACAGATTTAAATCTGCTGATAAGTCATTGGTTGGCACATTGATGAAAGAACTGACTACGGCTCAATATGATGGTACTCGAGGAATTCAGGATCATATCCTCAATATGGCTGACAAAGCTGCAAAACTTAAAACATTAGGCATGAATGTTGATGAATCCTTCCTTGTGCAATTTATTCTCAATTCTCTTCCTTCTCAGTTTGGCCCATTCAAGATTCATTACAATACAAATAAGGATAAGTGGGACTTGAATGAGTTGACTAGCATGTGTGTTCAGGAAGAATTGAGATTAAGGCAGAAAAATTCATATAATGTCATGACGACTACTCAAGGAGGTGGTAATAAGAAAAGAAAGTTGAAGCATCATCCATCAAAGAGATTTGCTAAGTCTGGAAATGTTAAACGGACTAATGAAAAGAAAGCCTTTACTGTAAAGTGTTTTTTTTGTGGCAAGAAAGGACATGTGAAGAAGGATTGCATTAAACGCAAGACTTGGTTCAAAAAGAAAGGTATTAACTCGACCTTTGTATGTTTCGAATCAAACATTACAGAAGTTCCTTCTAACACTTGGTGGATTGATTCCGGTGCTTCAACTCATGTTACAAATAACATGTAGGGATTCCTTTCAATTCGGAAATCAAAAGAACATGAAAGATTCATCATTATGGGAAATCGTCTTAAAGCGAAAGTGATATCAATGGGAACTTATCGTCTACGCTTAAAGACGGGTCACTTGATGGATCTTGTTGACACATGTTATGTCCCTACAATTTCTAGAAATTTAATTTCTCTTTCTAGAATTGATGAGTTGGGATATTGTATTTCTTTTGGTAGTGGCAAACTCAGCATATTTTATGATTCAATAAAAGTTGGTTCTCGAATTCTGTGTGATGGTTTGTACAAAATTAATTTGGATCTTGAGTTTGCAAAGACACTAATGACCCTGCAATCAAATGTTGGATTGAAACGTAGTTTCAATAATGAAAAATCTTTCATATTGTGGCATAGACGATTGGGGCATATCTCAAAGGAAAAAATTGAAAGATTAGTGAAGGATAATATTTTGGAACATTTAGACTTCACTGATTTTGATATTTGTATAGATTGCATTAAGGGAAAGCAAACTAAACAAATAAAGAAAAATGCCACAAGAAGTAAAGAACTCCTTGAGATTATTCATACTGATATCTGCGGACCACTCCATATTCCTTGTTTTAGTGGAGAAAAATATTTCATCACATTTATAGATGATCTGTCCAGATATGGCAAAGTTTATCTAATACATGAAAAGTCTCAAGTCGTTGATACTCTTGAAGTATACATAAATGAGGTTGAGAGACAATTAGATAGAAAAGTTAAAATTGTCAGATCTGACAAAGGTGGTGAATTTTATGGCAGATATGATGGATCTAGTCAGAATATTGGTCCTTTTGCTAGATTCCTAGAACAACGGGGTATTTGTGCTCAATATGCATTACCAGATGTGCCACAGCAGAACGGTGTTGCTGAAAGGCGAAATCGTACTCTAATGGATATAGTTAGGAGCATGATGAGTTATTCCTCTGTACCTGAGTCGATGTGGGGTGAAGCTCTTAGGACAGCTGTGTACATCTTGAACAGGGTTCCTAGCAAGTCAGTTTCATCGACTCCATTTGAGTTATGGACTGGTAGGAAGCCCAGTCTGAGACATCTACATATATGGGGGTGTAGATAAGAGTATTCAATCCACATGAAAAGAAATTGGATCCAAGAACTATTTCAGGATATTTTATTGGTTATCCAGAAAAATCCAAGGGATACAGATTTTATTGCCCTAATCATAGTATGAGAATAGTAGAATCTGGTAATGCAAAATTCCTAGAAAATGGCGAAATCAGTGGGAGTGAAAAATCTCGAAGGATTAATTTTGATATTAAGGAGATTCAGGTTAATTCTCCTATATCATCTCCTGTCCGAGAGATTGTTGTTCCTCAAATCAATGAGAGTATTGATGGGGGTGAACAATAAAATAACATCCAAGAACTCTCACATGATGTTGATGTCGCCGCTGATGATCTTGTAGAACAATCACAATTGGCAGATTTGAGAAGATCTCAAAGGAAAAGGAAACATGCCATTTTTTATGATTATGTTGTATATCTACAAGAATCAGATTATGATATAGGAATAAAAAGAGACCCCTTATCGTTTTCACAAGCCATAGAAAGTAACGATTCTGAAAAATGGTATGATGCAATGAAAGAATAGTTAAAATCAATGGTACAGAATGATGTCTGGGATCTCGTTGAATTTCCCAATGATTGTAAAAGAATCGATTGTAAATGGGTCTTTAAGACAACGCGACTCAACAGGCAATATCGAACGATATAAAGCCAGACTTGTGGCCAAAGGTTTTTCTCAGAAGGAAGGCATCGACTATAATGAGACTTTTTCTCTTGTTTCTAAAAAGGACTCATTGAGAATCGTTATGGCATTAGTAGCTCATTATGATCTTGAGTTGCATCAGATGGATGTGAAAACAGCATTTCTGAATGAGGATCTAGATGAGGAAATCTATATGGAACAACCCGAAGGATTCATAGAAAAGGGAAAAGAAAGTTGGGCTTGTAAACTTAAGAAATTCATTTATGGCCTTAAACAAGCTTCCAGACAATGGTATATAAAGTTTCATAATACCATTACTTCCTTCGGATTTAAGGAAAACACTATTGATCAGTGTATATACCTGAAGGTAAGTGGGAGCAAGTTTATTATATTGGTCTTATATGTGCATGATATTTTACTTGCCAGTAGTGATCTTGGTTTATTGCACGAAACCAAGATATTTCTCAACAAGAACTTTAAGATGGTTGATATGAATGAGGCATCCTATGTTATTGGCATTGAGATATTCAGAGATAGATCTCAAGGATTATTAGGATTGTCTCAGAGAGGATATATTGATCGTATCTTGGAGAGATTTAATATGCAGCTTTGCTCAACTAATGATGTACCTATTACTAAAGGTGAAAAATTCAGTCAAAACCAGTGCCCAAGAAATGACTTAGAAAAGAATCAAATGAAGAATATTCCTTATGGATGCGCAGTTGGAAGTCTACTATATGCTCAAACCTATACAAGGCCAGATATCAGTTTTGCAGTTGCAATGCTGGGAAGATATCAAAGCAACCCAGGAATGGAACATTGGAAAGCTGCAAAGTAATGAGATATCTACAAGGGACAAAAGATTATATGCTCACATACAGGAGATCTGATCAGCTTGAAGTAACTGGATATTCAGATGCTGATTTTGCAAATTGCCTCGACAGTAGGAAGTCCACTTCAGGATTTGTATTTATGTTAGCTGGTGGGGCAATTTCTTGGAAAAGTGTAAAGCAATCGCTTATTGCATCATCAACAATGGAAGCTGAATTTGTGGCATGCTTTGAGGCCACAAATCAAGCTTTATGGCTGCGAAATTTTATCTCAGGACTTGGCGTGGTCGACTCAATTGCCAAGCCGCTGAAGATATTTTGTGATAACACCGCAGCAGTTTTCTTCTCTAAGAATGGCAAGTACTCAAGTGGTTCCAAGCACATTGAGTTAAAGTACTTGGTGGTTAGAGAAAGAGTCCAGAAACAGCAAGTGTCAATTGAGAACTTGAGCACCACTATGATGATTGTTGATCCATTGACAAAAGCCTTACAGTGCAAAATATTCAAAGAACATGTTCTTAGAATGGGGCTTGTGAGCAAGTCATAAAAGATATGGTGATGCATGTTTATGTGGATGCTATTATTGACATTTTACTTAATTAAAGTTATCTGTTTCTGCTATCCTGTTTACATTTATGTTTATGCATATTATGGTTGAATGTAATAACAGGATTGTCTTGACAAGACAAATTACAGGGGTCATTATGGACTATGTTAGGAAAGACTAACAATGTTGTGATACATAGAAGGGAGTATGACATTGATGAAATACAACCGCTATGACTCGCATTGATAGTTGGACTTAATATAGTATTATTGTGTTTATTGGATTTATTGGCTTATTTTTTAAAACATGGCCATGTATAAAATGCTTTTCAAAATTTCTTGGAATCTAATTAGGTAAAATTGTTTTCAAACAAATTTTGTTTTGTTTGTTTTGATTTTGTATCTCTTTTATATCTTATCAATTAATGGGCCAAGTGGGAGAATGTTAGAATATGTGGCCCTTTTATAATTGAATAAGATATATAATAGAATAACTAATTGGGTTTCGTTGCGATATTTTAGTCAATATAGACTAAGTCCACTACGGAACGATTCCTCGGAGATATTCTTGATGGGAGGAAATCTTCTGAGATCTCATCGTAGACCCTCTGCTCTCGCCTATAAAAGGACAGGATCTCTAGGGGTTGAGGGTGTGTTAATGTGTTAGAGCGTCATAACGTTGACACGTATAGACGCACCTCTCCGTTGAGGGATTCAGTTATTCTCCTCGACTCTCTCCCCAAAACCTTCTCCCCAAATCCATCAATCTGTGTGATCCTGTGAAAGGATAGGAAGAGAGGAGAAAGGGTCTACTCTTCGCACTCCCTGCAGATTCCGTAGCGCGATCGGATTAAAGACGGAGCCCTGCAGCAATCTTGGATCACGGTGCTGAGCAGATCAAACAAGATCTTTGAACGGATGGCATCAAAAGGTACGCATCGTATAATTAGATTTATGTATTGATTTCAATCCTGGCATGTAGGTTAATTCCGCATTATTGGCTTAGCATAATTATAGATTTTTATGCTTACAGCTTGCGCTTTTGATCGATTTTAATATTTCGTCACTTCTTGTTCTCTGTTGCATATTATTATTATTTTCTTTGGTTTTCACCTATTCTTTCATTTTGAGGATGTCTTCTAAGATTTTGGCATGCTTTTTTGCTAGATTAATGAGTTTCTTCCTATTCGTGGGTTCGGTTTCACGAGTTCTTCCTATTTCGTGGGTGTGGTATTTTATTGCTCATGTCTTGTTGATTTTCTATTGGATTTTGTTATCTATTCTAGAATTTCTAGCTTATTATCAATCGCTTGTTCTTGGTTTTTTAGTGCGTTTCTGCTTGATTCTTATGCCTCTTCATCAATGTTGACCATTGACGTCTATGCTTTATTATTGGTGTGGGACTCTTACTGATTGATTGATTGCTACAAAAAATAATAATGGTGGATAAAAAAAAACAGGGACCAATGTCCTAAGTATTACATCTCTTAAAAGTCCTAAATACTAAGTGTTCGAATCATCGATGAATTTGTCTTCGTAGCCAAAGATAAGAGAACATAAGAAATGGTGGCTCTGAAGATGATAAATCTACCTAAATGGGGAAAAAATGAATGACGAAAAAGTGAGATCAATTGTCTCGTGTCATTTCACCATTCATCGATCATGGAGCTAAAGGATGTGATCCATTGCGATTGTAGCCATGATATTATTTTGCTCTATCATGGAATATGTCAAACATGACCTCGTATATCACATAGAATTCAAGAGGGAACTTGATTTATGAGAGCAGAGTCAGGTCAAGCTTCTTACATGTTAGCCCTTGCAAGATGTCAAGTATCTTCGTTACCATGAGATGATTCATACAGGCAAAGACAAAAAAACATCCTATTGAATGAACTTGAAAATTAAAGATGTATGATTTTGAAATGTGTCATAAATTTGGATCCTCATCCTACACTAGGGGGTGGGGAGCTTTTGGTACCAAGCGCAAGAAGTTCTATTGGGATTAAATAATTATTCTATCACTATTGATATATAGTCCATTTGTTGCGTCATGACACAGCTCGTCTGCCGACGTAATTATTCAAGGGAAGCTTGAAGTTGGATCAACTATAGAAAATTATTAAAATTATTGAGACACCTAATAAAATTATTTGGCTTGAATTTCCTTGTCCGCTGGTCTCCTTAGTTATGTCAAGCAACCACATAATAACCGAGAGATGTTTTCATTGACAGTCATACTTGGATATCCCACTTTCCTAGAAATTAGTTTTGAAAATTTGAGATAATTTTTAACCTATGACCCCAAGCAAAGAATAACTACCAATGTTGCTCTTAGACATCCATGGTTCAGAGTCATGACATCTCATCTAATATGTAATCACAACTAGAACATATGCCTAAGATTAGAATTTCAATTGGACTTAAGATCTTACCTATCATATGGGAACCAAGATTTATATTGGAGTCCAATTTATATTTTTATTCACATTTGGTCATTTAGCTTTCTGCTTTTTTTTATATCATTCTTTGCTTCACCTTTTCTTTCAATTTGTTATATAGGGTAGGGAAGGTAGATTCGCGATACAAAATGGCTTAGCACTAGTGGCACATGGTTTTGGTAAACTAATTATTTTAAATATTACAATTTCATCCAATATGGTATGGTACATCTTGTATATACCGATTCGCCCACTAATTGACATATTATCATGGACTTAATTGGTTTGTCTAAATCGTGCGATACCTTTGCCTGTTTGTCTGCAAAGGATTAACCTCCCTGAAATCTTTTACGGTCTCTTAAAAACCTATAAAAGAGAAAATAGGTTAGAGAAGGTATTTAACTCGAAATATACAAATAACTATTTCAACAAACACTTGATAGACAATGCAAATTACAAACATAGACTTCATAAGCTCTAAACGGTCACACTACAAAGGGTCTAAGGTGGTTCACTATAGACCAAAATTCTCACAAGTGCTCACATGACACAACCTTCATTTATAAGCTTAAAACAACCACTAAAGCCAATCAAAATAAGACTATCAAGTCTACTTTTAGTCCTATGTACAAAGCATAAACAAAATCGAAAGACGTAAAGATACATAAATATTACATCGAACACCTTATTTAAAGTTTTATCTATGATAATATGGACCACCCTTATCAAGTGAAATATACCTGATAAGAGTTACTATTCAAAACATGACTATTACTAACATGTTTATCACGATTGTATCACATGAACGGCGGGTTACTTTGGTCCAATAATAAATTTGATTATTGGATCCCAATTTAGGCCTAATTAACTCTTCGAATCCTTTCTCTCACCTCTTTCGTTCACTCGTGCACACAACTTGCCTTGCTTTTTCTCACTCTCTTTGTTGTTTCAATTGAAGGGATTAAAGTGGTCAAACGATCATTTGGTGGAAGATTATTTTAATTAAAGATATTTATTATATTTTTATATTTTAGTTAGATTTTTGACATGTTTATGCATTTATTAGTGTCTTTGTATGAGTAATTATGATTTATTATTATATATTTCTTGATATTAGAGATAATTATTCATAATTATAACTACTTAATGCTAATTAGTGTCATCCTTTATAATTTAGGACCAATTAAAATCGTAATCTTACTTTGAGGGCAAATTAGGGTCAATTAGGATGGTTCTGCGTCATTATATATAATATAGTGTCAATTAAGGCTAATATCTTAGTTTTAGAGGTAATTTGGGGGTAATTAAACTTAATCATAACATGCTAAGTAATGATTATGTAATTCTCTATAGTAGAGTTATTTTTTTAATTATAGTTAGTTAATGGTGATTAATATTATTCTTTCTAATTTAGGGTCAATTAAGGTCATTTTCTTACTTTTATGATCAATTTAGAGGTAATTAGGTCTAATTACACCACGTTAAGGTTAATTAGTGTCATTTTATATAATTTAGGATCAATTAGGGTTATTACTATTAGGATCGTAATGGCACTATAAGGAGAGGGGAGGGGTTGAATTAGTGTTATAGTAAATTTTAACTGATTTTAAAGTTCGATTAATAAATCTATGTCGGAAATATGATTAACTAAAAATATAAATAAGGGCTACGAGTAAAGTAAATGAGTAAGCAACAATAAATAAAAAACAAGAGTGGTTCAGTCTTCCCGATCTATTTTCACTCTCGATTTTTCTTCCCTCGAGGCCATCAATTTTCACTACTGATCTTTTTTCTAACGGACGAAGATCAACTACTCTTATTATAGCTTTTCTCATTTTAACAGGGTTAGGAGAGAACTTTCACACTCATTCTTTCATAAGATCTCTCACCTCCTATAATTTAGAATTACCTCTAAACTCAAGAAGGAGGAAAAGACTCGAACAATGCTCAAAAAGAGAGTTATAACTCTTTACCAACTTAGAATTTGATGCTTTATTAACCAAGCCTTGATGGGGTATTTATAAGCCTCAAAAGACTTAAAAAAATGGAGCCAAAAAATTTAAATTCTTAAACTTTCGGAGTGTTATTTTGGCCTTCTAATGGTCCAAATTTAGCCCGGGTCTAAGCCCATTGGCTTTCTCGACAAGTTGGCATAGTTTTGACCCAATACCAACACAATTTGACCTAAAAAGATCTCGATTAAGACTTTAACAATCCAACCACATATCCGACACAATTACGAAGCTTTCAGCATGTTGTATGTCATTCCGATATATCGTCTGATCTTTCGGCATTTCGTCCTTTCCTTCGGCATATCGCTCGATATATTAGCATGTCAACTTTCTCATGATATTCAGTCTTTTGGTGTAATACTCGATCCTTCCGACACAATGCCTAAACTTATAACACGAAGTGCAATCTTTGGCACGTCGATCAATCCTCTCACTCGACGTCCAATTTCCAACATGATACTTTTCTCAATATAATGTTTGGTTCTCTTGCTTTGATAATTTGTCTCTTGATAGTTCGAGTCTATGATCGAAGTATTTCTTGTGTCACTTATCTCAAAAGTATATTAGTCTATAAACTCATCAATTGATTTCATCATCAAAATATGAGATTTATCAATTATCTCCCTCTTTGGGTTGATTTATGAGAAATTTAATTTAATTTCAACATATTTATAGCCAATTTAATGTGTTTCTCAAATAATGTGTCTATCTTAGTTTTAGGGATAATTAGGGCCATTAGGTAACATATATTGTTGATTTTATCATTGTGTGTTGATTTTCTATTAGACTTCAATTTTCTTTTACTTTGTTGATCTATTTTGGAGTTTGTAGGTTTTTTCAATCACTTGTTCTTTAGTGTTGTTTTGCTCAATTATTATGTCTCTTCTTCGAAGTGGAGGTATCATATGCACCTTCTCCTCGAGGTTATCATTGAGGAATGCAGTTTTTATGTCCATCAGTCAGATCTCATAATCATAGTGTGTTGCAATAGCCAATTGTATTCGGCTGGATTTTAACATGGCTACGGGTGAGAAGGTTTCGCCATAGTCAACACCTTGCCTTTTATATCCCTTAATCACTAGTCTTGCTTTATAGGTCTCTACATTTCCATCTACTCCGATCTTCTTCTTGAAGATCCACTTACAACTGATGGGTACAATACTCTCAGGTGTATCAATTAGGTTCTAAACCTTGTTTGAGTACATAGAATCTATCTCAGAATTCATGGCTTCTCATCACTTCCCGAAGTCTATACTCGTAATAGCCTCCTCGTAGGTCTGAGGATCAATATCCTCAACATCCTCTCCTCTAATATGTCTCACATATCTCTCAGAAGGATGAGATACTTTGCCGGGCCTACGTAAAGTCGGAACTTGTGTGCTAGGTACTTGAATAGACTCGGGCTGTGGAGTGGTGCTTGAGCTACGTTATCCAACCTCGCTCAACTCTATCACACTCCCATTGTCTTCGCCAAGAATGTGTTTCTTCTCTAGGAACACCGCTCTCTTGACTACAAAGACCTTTTGGTCCTCGAGATGATAGAAATAATACTCAAAAATTTTCTTGTGGTATCCTATAAACTTGCACTACTCTGTCCTTGGTTCCAACTTATCGGGGTTGTGTCTTTTAACGTGGGCAGGGCAGCCTCAAATTTTAACAACCTTAAGATTGGGCTTCTTCTTTTTTCATATCTTATATAGTGTAGATATTATCGACTTAGTTTGAACTTTGTTTAGAAGGTAAGTTGTGGTCTCTCGGGCGTATCCTTATCCCTAGAATGAGATGTGTAGGTCGACGAAGCTCATCATTGACCGCACTATGTCTAACAGTGCACGATTTCTCCTTTCAGATATACCATTGAGATAAGGTGTATAAGGAGGTGTCCATTGGGATTGAATCTCATGGTCCTTGAGGAACTGGGTGAACTCTGCACTCAAGTACTCACCTCCTCGATATGATCGAAGAGTCTTGATACTATTTCCAGTCTGGTTCTCCACTTTATTTTTATACTCTCTGAATTTTTCAAATGCCTCGAACTTGTACTTTATCAAATGCACATGTCCATACCTTGAGAAATCATTAGTAAAAGTAAGAAAGTAGAAGTAACCAGCTATGACATGAGTTGACATGGGTCCACATACATCACTATGTATGAGTTCTAACAACTTAGTGGCTCTCTCTCTAGTTCTACTAAAATGAGAGTTGGTTAGTTTTTCACGACGGCAAGTCTCGCAAGTTGTATATGACACATAGTCAAATGGATCTAGATATCCATCCTTTAGCAACTTTTTAATCATTCCCTTATGAATGTGACCTAGCCTATAATACCATAGGTATGCATTGTTCACCTCATCTCGTTTCCTCTTGGACGCACTTACATTCATGATACGTGGAGCAGTGTCTAGCATAAACAAACCATTATGCAATATTCCTCTCGTGATGATCTCATCATCTAATAATACTGAACAACCATTGTTCTCAAAAACTAATTTATATCCACTAACTATCAGACATAAAATGAAAATAATATTTTTAATAATAGAAAGAATAAAATAACATGTATTCAATGCAATAATAGCTCGACCAGGCAGATGTAGGGTGACCTCGCCAATAGCTACTGTAGCAACTTTTGCTCCATTGCCCATCTTGAGATCCGTCTCGCCTCTCGCCAATCTTTTAGGTCTTGTCAGAATATGTAACAAATTACAAATATGATAAGCAATTCTGATATCTAATACTCATGTGTTATCATAAGAGTCTAACAAATGAAGACTGATCATGAATGTACCTGAAGCTTCTCAAAGCTTTTGTTTTGCCCTTTTTGCAGTTAGGATCAAGAACGGCACTAAGAGGGGGGGTGAATTAGTGCAGCGGAAAAATTTTATGATTTCAAAAAAAATTTTGTTTCGATTAAAACTGATTCGAACGAAAATGGTTTCAATTCAATCCATTTTGGAGATATTATGAACTTGAAAGTTTTCGTAAAATTGCAAGAGATGATTAAGGAGATTTGTAGTAATGTAAATTGCTCAAATGAAAAGCAAACCAGGATTTAGAGTGGTTTGGTCAACGTGACCTACATCCACTTTCGGATTCCTCTTCCAATGAGGTCTCCGGCGTTCACTAAAGGCCTTCCTTCAATAGGTGAAGACCATCCACGCTCCCACTATGCCTCCTCATGTGATTACAACTCAATTATAGGCCGCAGGCTTGATAATAAATGAGAAATAAAATAGAGGCTCGTAGACCCCAATAATAATAATAATCATATCACACGGTCCATGATCATCCGTCCATATATCATACATCACATGTACACATCATCATTATATAGGACTAATAGATAATAATAATAATAATAATAATAATAATCAATTAAAATTTTTAATTAATTAATATTTTTTGAGATTAGGGACATGTAGGAAATTTTTTGAATTATGAGGGGGTATTTTCATAATTTAGATAAAAGGACAGAATTTGAAATTTCTAAAATTTCGAGAGGTAAAACTATCATTTGGCCAAAAAAGCCCAACCCCTTCTCTTCTCCCAACTACATTGTTGTCACCGCCACCCTACCGGTGATGACCATTGCAGGGGGCGGGCATGCCCTTGCCCGCCGGCGGTAGTATGGTGATTGCAACCTTTGTGGCTATCACCTAGGTTGGCAAGCGGTAGTATGGCGTTGTCATGTGCGTAGGCGGTGCCTCGCACGTAGGCGGTTGCTAGTGGGACGGTCGCACCCCATTACGGTCGCCACCTTTCGCGCACAGGCAATTTTTGCCTTGTGCATAGTCGACTACCGCGTGCAAGGCGATCAGCCCGCAGGTAGCTTGCTTGCGGGCTAGTGCTGCCTCTGCCTGCTTGTAGGTGCCCTACTCGCAAGCGTCGCCGTTGTTGCGGGCAAGCCGTCGGCCGCCGCCACATAGTTGGTGGCCAAGGCTGCAAGTAGTCCTTTTTGTCGCTCTACGAGGGCAACAACGGTTGCTGCCCATTCTCGCCTTTGTGTCAACGATCTTGACGTCAAATATTTTTTCAAAACATAACACACGTAGTTCAAAATCAATCTTTCGCATGAACAATTTGGCTCTAATACCATTGTTGGAAAATCTGGGGCGACATCATATGCGCAGCAAAAGAACTGAAAAATAAAATCCTAGAATTCCCGCAAAAAATAAGGTTTCATCGTCGTGCAAAAGTTGGTGCGTAAAAACCCGCGAAACCGAAGAACTACGCATAAGAGAATTACCTAAGGAGATCGTATATCCCTAAAAACCTGCAGTTCTGTGGGAGAGGATAAAGGAGGTCAATTGTCCTCCTCTCTAGCGACGAACTACATGACAAGGTGACACAGACTTAGTTGGTTTTGCCTAAGTCGTGTGGCACCCTTGCGTGTCCGTCTGTAAAGGTCGCCTCCCCTGTAACACCCCTCATTTCCGAATGTTCGTATAAATTTTTGGTGATAATGTAAGCATCTATTTTAATTGACAAAAGAAATAGAGTATGAATCAGAGGTAACTTATTTTTAAGATTTGGGAGATCTGTTCAAAAAAAAAAAAAGAAAAAGAAAGAATCTGAGGACCTATATGTAAACCCCAAGGACCTAATCGTGAATATGATAAAAACAAGGACTAAACTGCAAAATGCACCAAATGACAAATTCCACCGCTTAAGCTTTCTCTGCCTTCGTTGTTAAGGAAGCAGAGGAGGCAGCTCGTGGGTGATCAGGGAAAGAAAGAAAGAAAGAAGAAGAAGAAGAAGAAGAAGAAGAAGAAGAGAAAGAAAATTGGGGCTTTTAGGGTTCTTGCTTTAATCTTGTCATTTCGGGTCAAAATTTCCAAAGGCAAGTGTTCTAACCCCATCCTACAGAAGTATTAGACTCTGTTTTTATGTTGATTCAAAATAAATTGGAAGATTTCTGTTTTGAAACTGATATGACTCGTTTTGGACCTAAAACCATGCATTCTGAAATATTTTCGGTAAACTGACCCCTATACACTGCTTCGGCTGTAAGTTTTAGTATAAGATGTGAATTCAGGCAGGAACTATTTTGTTTGTAATTAGACTCTTATGTCTTTCTTTTGACACCGATTTTGTAGATTTTGGACACCGAATACTTACCCAAACATTTTTTTTCAAATGAGCCTATAGACGCTGTAAAACAGAGTTCAAGATTTCTGACCTATCGCTACTAAAATGCCTATAACTCCTTGTTGAAAATTCTGAATTGTACCAAACTGATTTTATTTGAAACTAGACTTGAAAATCTTTCTTTTGACATATGGTTTGAAAATTTTGGAATTCAATTGCCTACCCTATTATCTGTTGAATCCGACCCTATAAATTCTGCAAAAGAGTGATTGTGATTTTGACCTTGTGTTACCAAATCAGAGGTAACTCTGTGTTGGGAGCCCTGTTTCATATGAAATCTGTTCCATCCGAATATAGATTGATATATGGTTTGACCATAGTCTTCTTATGGGTATTGGAGCATAATTGTTATTCTGAAATATTTGTTTGATGTGCCACTGGAATTCTGTCCGAAATCGAGCTTTGGTCGATTTCGCGTATTCTGTTCCATTTCCTTTGGATACTTGAATTCGTCTAATCTTCTTATTAGAATTGAGCTGATTATGATTGCTTGGAATCCCTGTACACTCTTGCTTTCATTTCTTTCCTAAAACGAATACTTTTGTGAGAGATTTGTTCCTTGCATCACATTGCTTTTGAAAAGGCACATGTACGTTTGGTTGTTCCGCGTGTGCTTCCGTTATATGCTACTTATTGTTGAAACTGCCTTCTTGTACTCTGGTGTGTGGGATTGTCTGGACCTTTGCCAGAAATGGTAAAGGGTATGCGCTGATTTGCCCGCTTTGTGGGGTCCCGCTTTGTGGGATATTCTGGTATGCGCTTATTTGCCCGCTTTGTGGGGTCCCGCTTTGTGGGATATTGCTTAGAGCCTGCGATGCTCTGCCGGCCCCCTTTGACTTCACCTAGACGTGGGTGGATGGAGCTCCCAGACGTGGGAGACTTTTGTCAGGTGGTCATTCAGAAATGGATGAATCACATTCTGACTGAGATCCCACTACACCCTCTATATGTTTGATATGACATCCAGAGTTTTGGTGAGTTATTTCTGTTCGTGCTCTGGATAGTTATGATATGATTGCAACGTCAAGGACGACGTTTGAGCTTCTGTACGACATATGAGTTTGATATGCTCTGAAATGCTTCATTCACTGTTGATTTTGCTTCGTAATGTTCCATATGTCGTTGATGTGATTTGGAACATTTTAAATGCCATTGATAAGCTCCGATATGTTTCCTTTGTTTCTGATATGCTCCAATTACTCTATGCCCCATCTGTCAGGAACCAAATATGTATGATTAAAAAGGACAATTATGATTCTGCTCCTAATGATATTATGTATACGAAATCGTATATTCTGCTTTGTGTTTGAAAACTGCATCTCTTTGGAAATTGTACTATTTTGATATGGATATGTTAGTCACTTGCTGAGCTCTTTATGCTCACCCCATTTGTTGATAAATTTTTCAGAATAGCGTATCGCTTGCTTAAATGTTAAGAATGGGCTGAGGCAGTGGAAAGTTTAGAAGACGTTGGCCAGAACTTTTGTTAGCATATATGTAGTTGTGTATAAGCTACCTTGCATCTAATGAAATGTGACTATGAATCTAAACCTGTGGATTTTGTGTAAGTTAAAGGCTCCCTCATGTATAGGGTTTGGAATGTTAAATTAAATTCGTGTAATGATATGAACTTATGGTAAATCGATGATTGTGGTGACTGCATAGATTTCCCCACTTGTGGATTTATATTGTGGTTTTTATTTTGATGAGTTGAGTTCAGATTGTATAAATTATCGAGTGATGTGTGCTATGTTTATGAATTGCACAGGGTTATGAATTGGTAGATTATAGAAGTGAAATTTTTGATCTGAATGTTTTCTTAGTGACCTCAAATGTGTGTTTGGATCCTGGGTTAGTTGTGACAAAAAAAAAAAAAAATTTTAAATATCATGGATATTTTTAGGGGTGTGACAGAGGTGGTATCAGAGCCTGATTTGAGAATCACTAAGAATATTATCTTTATTTGAGGTTTATTGACTGTCATTAGAGATTGATCAAAGAAAATGTTCTTTTGATGTTTTAGGAAGCGAGGATGACGAGATCATCTGGTTCTCCTGTTGCATCTACTGCTGATCAATTGAGTGGTATTATGCGGACTTTGGAGACTATGGCACAAGTGATGCAACAACAACAACAACCTATCCAACAAGGAAATAGTGATGGGACAGAGACATCAAACCAGACGGGGTTGGGAATTGGACAGTTTAAGAAGCTTAGTCCTCCCAGTTTCAGTGGTGAGTCTGATCCAATGGTGGCGGAACGATGGATGATGCAGATAGAGAAAATATTTGATGCCTTAAGTTACTCTGATGAACGAAAGGTTTTTCTTGCCACCTTTATGCTGGAAGGAGAAGCTGAACACTGGTGGAGAATGATTAAGAGGATGTCTGAAATCAAACATGAGCCAATGACATGGAAGTTATTCCAAGAAAAGTTTTACGACAAATATTTTCCAGATTGCATGAGAGAGCAAAAATAATTGGAGTTCTTGAATCTTATCCAGGGAAGTATGACGGTTACAAAGTATGAATCTAAATTTACTGAGCTCTCCAGGTTTGCCACACATATGACTGATGATGAATCTAGAAAGGCAAGAAGGTTTGAAAGGGGATTACGGCCGGCAATAAGAAGCCGAATGTCAGCTTTAAAATTACAAACATATGCTGATACGGTAGAAAGAGCTTTGAAAATTGAAAGAGACATGGAGGAAATTCAAGAAATCATTGGCAAGAACCAAAGGGACAAATTTACTAGCAAAAGCAGGAGAGAAAATGAATACGAAGATAGTAACAAGAGGTTTAAGACATCTGGATTTGAGAAAAGGAAACCATGGGGGAGGACTCAGTTATGTGAAAAATGCGGATTAAATCATGAGACAAGTCGGTGTTTTCGGGTGACTGGAGCATGTTTTAATTGTGGAAAGCTAGGTCATCAAATAAAAGATTGCCCACTGAATAGGAAAAGAGAGCCATTGTCTCCTAGACCCTCAGCCCATGCTAGAGTATACGCTATCACTGAACAAGATTCTAGAGCTTCTAAATCAGTGGTGGAAGGTATTCTTCATGTTTCTAAAAGAAATGCAAAAGTTTTGTTTGATCCCGGCTCCAACTTATCGTTTGTTTCAAAATACTTTGCTTGTCACTTGGATATTCCACCTAAACCCTTGGATTATATGTTATATGTAACAACTGCTGTTGGAGATTCATTGGCAACAAACTTGGTCTACCCATCTTGTTTGATCTCTATTGGAGACCACGAATTCCTTGCTGATTTGATTCTCCTAGAGATCCAGGGCTTTGATATTATACTCGGCATGGATTGGTTATCTTCTCATCACGCTAGTATTGATTGTTACAAAAAAATAATTACTTTCTGCATACCAGATCAGCCTATATTTTTCTTTGAGGGCATTAAGCATGATTTGCCTCCTTGCTTAATATCCGCACTTCAAGCTTATCATCTTATGCAGAAAGGTTGTTTTTGTTATGTGGTGTGTGTAAAGGAGCATTCAAATCAGGAAACCCACCTAGATGAAATTTCAGTGGTCAAAGAATTCCCTGATGTATTTCCAGACGACTTGCCTGGTTTACCTCTAGATAGAGATGGTGAATTTGCTATTGATCTAGTCCCCAGTACCACCCCAATATCTAAGCCTCCCTACAGAATGGCACCACTTGAGCTAGAAGAATTAAAGAAGCAAATACAAGAATTATTAGATAAGGGTTTCATACGACCCAGTGTGTCCCCATGGGGTGCTCCGGTACTATTAGTGAAGAAGAAGGATGGAACATTGAGGCTTTGTATTGATTATAGACAGTTGAATCAGGTGACCATCAAAAACAGGTATCCCATACCTAGAATTGATGATTTGTTTGATCAATTGCAGGGTGCACAAGTATTCTCTAAGATTGACCTGAGGTCAGGTTACTATCAGTTGAAGATCAAGGAGGAGGATATTTCAAAAACAGCTTTCAGAACTCGATATGGTCATTATGAATTCTTGGTGATGCCGTTTGGTTTGACAAATGCCCCTGCAGCTTTTATGGAACTAATGAATAGGATATTTCAACCGCTCTTGGATATCTGTGTAATTGTATTTATTGATGACATATTGGTGTATTCAAAGAGTAACCAGGAGCATGAGGAACACTTGAGAGATGTGTTGTCCATACTAAGAGAAAAGAAGTTGTATGCGAAGTTCAGCAAATGTGAATTTTGGTTGAATGAAGTTGCTTTCTTAGGCCATGTGATTTCAGGGAAGGGTATATCTGTTGATCCAAGGAAAATAGAAGCTGTAGTTGAATGGGAAGTACCAACAAATGTAAGTTAGAAGTTTCTTGGGCATGGCAGGTTATTACAGGAGATTTGTGGAGGGATTTTCTCGAATTGCTCAACCTCTCACCAAACTCACTAAGAAGAATATGAAATTTGTATGGGGCGATGATTGTGAGCAAAGCTTTCAAGAGTTAAAAAGAAGATTGACTAGTGCCCCTATTCTCACTATTCCAAGTGATAGTGAGGGATTTGTAGTTTATACTGATGCTTCAAGAAAGGGCCTAGGATGTGTTTTGATGCAGGAAGGGAGAGTAATTGCTTATGCTTCTAGGCAACTTAAAGGTTATGAATTGAATTATCCAACTCATGATTTGGAATTAGCAGCAATCATTTTTGCTCTAAAGATTTGGAGACATTATTTGTATGGTCGACAGTTTGAAATCTTCACTGATCACAAGAGTTTAAAATATATTTTCACTCAGAAAGAGTTAAACATGAGGCAGCGAAGATGGATAGAACTTCTGAAGGATTATGATTGTGCCATCCGTTATCACCCGGGCAAGGCCAATGTTGTAGCTGATGCACTTAGTAGAAAATCTACAAGTTTTATGGCTAGTCTGGTCTTGAAGCAATGGAAGCTAATAGAAGAAAATTTTGATTTGAAAGCTTTGAGGAAAGAGCAAGACTCGATGATTTTGATGGCCTCCATTCAAGTGCAGTCTGATCTTATGCAACAAATTAAGGAGGGACAATTACGAGATCCACACTTAATCTACTTGAGGAGTGAAGTAGAAAAGGAATTGAAGCCACAATTTCAAGTTTCAAGGGATGGCCTATTGAGATTTGGGGAGAGAGTATGTGTACCAAATGAACTAGATATCAAGAATCAAATCCTAAATGAAAGTCATACTTCAAAGTACGCCCTACACCCTGGGAGCACTAAGATGTATAGAGATCTTCAAAGTTATTATTGGTGGGAAGGCATGAAGAAGGAAATTGCAATGTATGTTTCAAAATGTTTGACGTGTCAACAAATCAAAGTAGAACACCAAAGACCTGGAGGGTTGCTGCAACCTTTAGTTATACCTGAATGGAAATGGGAATGTATTACTATGGATTTTGTTTCAGGACTACCCAGAACCTCGAGGAAGCATGATGCTATTTGGGTTATCATTGATAGGTTAACAAAATCTGCACATTTCCTTCCGATTAATATGACTTATTCGCTTGATAGACTTGCAGATTTATATGTTAATGAAATAGTAAGACTTCATGGTATTCCAAAGGAGATCATCTCTGATAGAGACTCCAGATTTCTCTCTAGATTCTGGAGAAGATTACAGGAATCTATGGGCACTAAAGTTAAGTTTAGTACTGCATATCATCCTCAGACTGATGGTCAGTCAGAAAGAACAATTCAAACACTTGAGGATTTGCTTAGAGCCTATGTTATGGATTGGAAAGGTGAATGGGATAAGGATATTTCACTTGTTGAGTTCACATATAACAATAGTTATCATTCAAGTATTCAGATGGCTCCTTATGAAGCTTTATATGGGCGAAAGTGCATAACACCTATATGTTGGGAGGAAGTTGGGGACAGAAAGTTGTTAGCACCGGACAAGGTACAAGAAACTACCGAGAAAATTCAAGTTATAAGTAAAAGGTTAAAAGCTGCTCAGAGTCGTCAAAAGAGTTATGCCGATAATAGGAGACGAGATATTGAGTTTGAAATCGGAGATTTTGTATTCTTAAAAGTCTCCCCTTCCAAAGGCATTATAAGGTTTGGGAAGAAAGGAAAGTTAAGCCCAAGATTTATTGGACCTTTTGATGTTCTTGAGAGGGTTGGTTCTGTCGCTTACAGGATTGCCTTACCACCAGCATTGAGCCATGTCCATGATATATTTCATGTCTCGATGATTTGAAAGTATATGTATGACCCTTCTCACATCATTAAGTATGAGCTGGTGGAGTTCGATAAAGATTTATCCTATGTGGAAGAGCCTATTCAGATTATTGATAAGAAAGAAAAAGTCCTAAGGAATCGGGTCATCCCACTGGTTCAAGTAAATTGGAGACATCATTCTGGAGAAGAGACAACTTGGGAGCTAGAAGAGGAAATGAAAAAGGTGTATCCTCGTCTTTTCATCGAATAGAGGTACGATAAATTTAGAGGACTAAATTTTTCTTTTAAGGGGGGGAGAGTGTAACACCCCTCATTTCCGAATGTTCGTATAAATTTTTGGTGATAATGTAAGCATCTATTTTAATTGACAAAAGAAATAGAGTATGAATCAGAGGTAACTTATTTTTAAGATTTGGGAGATCTGTTCAAAAAAAAAAAAAAGAAAAAGAAAGAATCTGAGAACCTATATGTAAACCCTAAGGACCTAATCGTGAATATGATAAAAACAAGGACTAAACTGCAAAATGCACCAAATGACAAATTCCACCGCTTAAGCTTTCTCTGCCTTCGTTGTTAAGGAAGCAGAGGAGGCAGCTCGTGGGTGATCAGGGAAAGAAAGAAAGAAAGAAGAAAAAGAAGAAGAAGAAGAAGAAGAAGAAGAAGAGAAAGAAAATTGGGGCTTTTAGGGTTCTTGCTTTAATCTTGTCATTTCGGGTCAAAATTTCCAAAGGCAAGTGTTCTAACCCCATCCTACAGAAGTATTAGACTCTGTTTTTATGTTGATTCAAAATAAATTGGAAGATTTCTGTTTTGAAACTGATATGACTCGTTTTGGACCTAAAACCATGCATTCTGAAATATTTTCGGTAAACTGACCCCTATACACTGCTTCGGCTGTAAGTTTTAGTATAAGATGTGAATTCAGGCAGGAACTATTTTGTTTGTAATTAGACTCTTATGTCTTTCTTTTGACACCGATTTTGTAGATTTTGGACACCGAATACTTACCCAAACATTTTTTTTCAAATGAGCCTATAGACGCTGTAAAACAGAGTTCAAGATTTCTGACCTATCGCTACTAAAATGCCTATAACTCCCTGTTGAAAATTCTGAATTGTACCAAACTGATTTTATTTGAAACTAGACTTAAAAATCTTTCTTTTGACATATGGTTTGAAAATTTTGGAATTCAATTGCCTACCCTATTATCTGTTGAATCCGACCCTATAAATTCTGCAAAAGAGTGATTGTGATTTTGACCTTGTGTTACCAAATCAGAGGTAACTCTGTGTTGGGAGCCCTGTTTCATATGAAATCTGTTCCATCCGAATATAGATTGATATATGGTTTGACCATATTCTTCTTATGGGTATTGGAGCATAATTGTTATTCTGAAATATTTGTTTGATGTGCCACTGGAATTCTGTCCGAAATCGAGCTTTGGTCGATTTCGCGTATTCTGTTCCATTTCCTTTGGATACTTGAATTCATCTAATCTTCGTATTAGAATTGAGCTGATTATGATTGCTTGGAATCCCTGTACACTCTTGCTTTCATTTCTTTCCTAAAATGAATACTTTTGTGAGAGATTTGTTCCTTGCATCACATTGCTTTTGAAAAGGCACATGTACGTTTGGTTGTTCCGCGTGTGCTTCCGTTATATGCTACTTATTGTTGAAACTGCCTTCTTGTACTCTGGTGTGTGGGATTGTCTGGACCTTTGCCAGAAATGGTAAAGGGTATGCGCTGATTTGCCCGCTTTGTGGGGTCCCGCTTTGTGGGATATTCTGGTATGCGCTTATTTGCCCGCTTTGTGGGGTCCCGCTTTGTGGGATATTGCTTAGAGCCTGCGATGCTCTGCCGGCCCCCTTTGACTTCACCTAGACGTGGGTGGATGGAGCTCCCAGACGTGGGAGACTTTTGTCAGGTGGTCATTCAGAAATGGATGAATCACATTCTGACTGAGATCCCACTACACCCTCTATATGTTTGATATGACATCCAGAGTTTTGGTGAGTTATTTCTGTTCGTGCTCTGGATAGTTATGATATGATTGCAACGTCAAGGACGACGTTTGAGCTTCTGTACGACATATGAGTTTGATATGCTCTGAAATGCTTCATTCACTGTTGATTTTGCTTCGTAATGTTCCATATGTCGTTGATGTGATTTGGAACATTTTAAATGCCATTGATAAGCTCTGATATGTTTCCTTTGTTTCTGATATGCTCCAATTACTCTATGCCCCATCTGTCAGGAACCAAATATGTATGATTAAAAAGGACAATTATGATTCTGCTCCTAATGATATTATGTATACGAAATCGTATATTCTGCTTTGTGTTTGAAAACTGCATCTCTTTGGAAATTGTACTATTTTGATATGGATATGTTAGTCACTTGCTGAGCTCTTTATGCTCACCCCATTTGTTGATAAATTTTTCAGGATAGCGTATCGCTTGCTTAAATGTTAAGAATGGGCTGAGGCAGTGGAAAGTTTAGAAGACGTTGGCCAGAACTTTTGTTAGCATATATGTAGTTGTGTATAAGCTACCTTGCATCTAATGAAATGTGACTATGAATCTAAACCTGTGGATTTTGTGTAAGTTAAAGGATCCCTCATGTATAGGGTTTGGAATGTTAAATTAAATTCGTGTAATGATATGAACTTATGGTAAATCGATGATTGTGGTGACTGCATAGATTTCCCCACTTGTGGATTTATATTGTGGTTTTTATTTTGATGAGTTGAGTTCAGATTGTATAAATTATCGAGTGATGTGTGCTATGTTTATGAATTGCACAGGGTTATGAATTGGTAGATTATAGAAGTGAAATTTTTGATCTGAATGTTTTCTTAGTGACCTCAAATGTGTGTTTGGATCCTGGGTTAGTTGTGACAAAAAAAAAAAAAAAATTTAAATATCATGGATATTTTTAGGGGTGTGACATCCCCGAAGCCTCCTATGTCCCTTAAGACCCACAAAAGAGAGAATGGGTTAGAGAAAATGCCTTATTCAGGATCCACAAGCAAACATTTCCGAAAACACTTCATAGACAATGCAAATTACAAACAGACTTTACAAGTTCTGAATAGTTGCACAACAAAGGGTAAAATGATCCACTGTAGATCGAAAATCTCTCACACGTGTCCACATGACATAACCTTTATTTACAAGCCTAAAGCAGCCACCAACCTAACTAAAATGGTACTATTAAGCCTTCGGTCGTCCCTCTACATGTTGTACAAAGCATGAACATACCAAAAGACACGGACATACATAAGCATTACATCAAATATCCTGTTTAGAAGTTTGTCCGTGACATTCTCCCCCACTTTTTCCTTTGACGTCCTCGTCGAAGCCTTTGTCGACACTGCAACTCCTCGCCTTTGCTGAGTCTTTAATCTTCTGCTCCGACTGCAATGCGCCTCTTGGCTCCCAACTGCTCTCCGCTGTTGTTTTTTTAGTAGTCGAACCTTGGATCCGCCATGCTGCTTCAACTCGCCAATGACTCTGACTCTAGTGTGGGGTTGGCTGAGTTGTGTTCATCCATGTTGGTTCCTGCGGATCCTCCAGATGAAGGAAAAGACCATCCTTACTATGCACCAGTCTCTCAAATGCTCATGCTGCTTGAACTGGGTGGATGCTTGTTGGAGCTTTAACGAGCATCGTATCGCAAACTTCTGAAGTTTTTGGGTCCTTCCTCCACAAAATTTGTCTATTGACTCTTCTTTCACTTAGTTGTCACTTCGAAGTAGGTTCGGATCACTTCCGCTTTCGATTGGCAGTTCGTTAGGAAATAAAGCGGACAATCTGATCTCAGTAACACTGATCACCGTTGGTGAGGATTTAACAACTATTGTCTTTCATTATCTTTGAAGGGTCTTTGAACATGTGTAGAGCTCCTATGCTGGATAGATAAGAGAATTAGGGTACTCGGTTTCACCCATTCTCTTAAGAGTTGAGAAGGCAAAGGTTACTTAACTTCGCCCGCCTCCTCGAGGTTGTACTCCATGCATCGAGCTGGTTACTGGCCTTCGCCTGCTCTTTGCTCATACTTCTGAAGCACTTAAAGTGTTTGCACTCCTTGCATTGAGTTAGCTACTGTGATTCACCTTCTCAATGCCATCGAACTTCTGGAATGCAAGAAGTTTTCACCCCAACTTGGAGTAATTCTCTAATAGATTTGGTCGCCTCTGGGATTGTACCGTCTTCTCCAACAACCCTATCGCCTACTCCCCTGAGTAGCAAAGGTACAACACCGCATACTGCCTGATTCGTTCCTTGGTCGTGCACTCTTGCATGACCCGCCTCTGCGGTACCATGACGCTGCCATCCCCATGGCCCTACTATCCGTCGCATCGTATCTGCATCTCTTTTCTTCACGATCAGTAGATATGTCTCTGTGGCACTCCTCTAAGTCCACCTCCATTCTAACTGATGCTTAATTTTGGGTAGCTAAGTCCCTTTGGACTCGTCATCGCTTCCTCGCCCCTTTCGACCCCCTGCTTCAACACCTCTATGTTATCCAAGCAGCTCCCTTTGGTCGATGAAAAGACTGACTGCAACTCTCATGTATGGCCTCTGCCATCGCATTATAGGATTTGCACCGATTTTATTCTCCTTAGCTTCCTTGGTAGCAACGTTCGCTTACTCGACCTTATCCTCTGACTTGTCGGGCTCCCTTAAGCGAATATAGGCTCTGGAGCAGTCCAACTCTCCAGCTGCTTCGATCATACCTCTGTATGATCAAATCCCTCCCATGGGACTCACTAGTACTTGCATTCAAACTTTTCCCTTGGTGGAACACAGCCCTCATATGCTGATGACCAAGGCTTTCATCCGATGCAAAATTCGATACACGTACGGAAGACCCACCTCTACAGTACCATGGCCTTCACTCCTTGAATCCATAGCCCTTCTTACCGTCGTGTTGTTCACCGAAGTGGAGTTTCCAGTAGCTCCCGATCATACCTCCGTATGATCTAGTCCCTCACGGGACTATGTTGTGTGTATCGCATTGCCACGAACTGTTCCACCACGATCCGCTGCACCCTGTCACCTCCTAGTGACATCTCCATTGCATTCTGATCCTTGTGGGATGAACTCGAATTGTGATCCCTCCACGTGTGGCCTCTGCCAATACATCGCAGGGTCTCTTCCACCTTCGATTTTGTTCGCTCCTTTGGCAATCGACCTTCATCCACCCACTCTTGGGTCACACCTAAATGAAGCACCACTCTGGGACAGTCCGTCGCCTAGTAGCTCCCGAAGTCCCCCGACTTCGCTGCAATTAGTGCACAATTGTTTGGATCCTGGGCCTCTGTCCCTACCAGCATAATTTCCGCTGCGCACGCTTCCTTCATGGCAACTTGAATGGCAACACTGTGGCATATTCTTCAAGAGTACCCGCATCCGCGTCCTCTTGCCCCGTACCAAGGCCATCTAAACCCAACTTCGCCTCCGCAAATTGAGTCGCCTTAATTCCTCCATCAAATGCTTTTCCGAGATAAGGTGCATGTGCCCAAAAGCTCCCTTCGTCTTTGGCACCATGCAAGATGAGTCTGCTCCGTCAGAATGAAGGACCCATGGAACAACATGATCCTGCTCTTGCCTCTGCAAGAGTTCATGTCCTTGACCTCTGTCCAAGGAAAGCATTGTGCCTCCGCTCCATGTTTCATCTTCTATGCTGGCTCCCTTCATGCGGCTTGGGTACTTTGCCAAGTTACACCTAAGTTGCTCCGCTCCTCGTTTTTGCATTGAGTTGATGGTGGCCCTCGCGCCCACCATTCCACGGGTCAGCCCTCCCTTGAGTCTGATCTCTATATCGACTCCAAGTGTGCCTTCATTTGTGTTGCTTTGGGTCGCTGCCCCTCTTGATCTCGCAATGCATCCACCAATGCATTCTCTCGAGCGAGATCATGCGATGACTCCTCGTCGCCTGCTCAGCCCATTGAGCTTCGTGTAGTTGTTGTTTTTTGAGGTACTCCTCAACATGTGAGGTCCGTCCCACATGATTCTCCCTCTAGAGAGCAGGGACTTATCCCTCCTGGATAACTATCCCATTGGAGCAACATCTCTCTTCGTTTCGGAGACCACCATCCCCTTGGACTATTTCGATCCGCTGAACAAACTGTGCATTGTTCTGCCTCTTGCAAATGCACTTGCTAGATTGTGACTCCACGTCAATACAGCCCTCGCTGCACCACTCAAGGCCTAGCAACATGCTGAACTCGTTGCACACTTCAGTCTCCTACGGACGTATCCTTCACATGCCGAAGAGAAAGTTTCAATGCTTCATGGCGCCGTGTTTCAGTCGCCTTGGGATGGCCACGAACATTCCATCGTCCGCATACAAGCCCATGCATGAGTACCAAATTCTTCGAGCTAGCAATTCCCCTCACCTCTATGAGCTTTGCATAACTCTTTCGGTCGTTGAGCAACTCATTCCACCTTACATGGTCTCATCCTTTACCAAGCGCCTCGCTTGCCTTGAGTACCATCAAGTATAGTTGTCAACGTTGAGTCGTAGCTTAAACTCAGCCATCCCAACCTTTGTGCGCTCCGCATTCTTCCAAGCTTGCCTATTCTCGTGGTGCCTCTTGTGCGAAAGGTTGGCTATTCCTCTGAATGCCAATGTCAGATGCTCATTCCTCCGAGTGACTCCTTTTCCCTACATCTCCATGTCTGTTTTCCCCCAAACAGTCGCGCGTGTGCTGACTGCCCTCGACGCAGCCCCGCTAGGTCCCCCACGTTTGCATGCTAAGTGTTTCTATGAGTCCTTGTCCCGCTCTGATACCATCTGACACGGACTTAGCTGGTTTTGCCTAAGTCGTGCGACACACTTGCGTGTCCGTCCGCAAAGGTCAGCCTCCCCGAAGCCTCCTATGTCCTTTAGGACCCACAAAAGAGAGAACGGGTTAGAGAAAATGCCTCATTCGGGATCCACAAGCAAACATTTCTGAAAACACTTCATAGACAATGTAAATTACAAACAGACTTTACAAGCTCTGAATAGTTGCACAATAAAGGGTAAAATGGTCCACTACAGATCGAAAATCTCTCATACGTGTCCACATAACACAACCTTTATTTACAAGCCTAAAGCGACTACCAACCTAACTAAAATGGGACTATTAAGCCTTCGGTCGTCCCTCTACATGTTGTACAAAGCATGAACATACCAAAAGACACGGACATACATAAGCATTACATCAAACATCCTATTTAGAAGTTTGTCCGTGACAAAGGGCTGCGAAGATGCTTCTCAAATCATTGTCCAAAACTCTTCCTCGCGCGCACCATGCAATCAAGAAGGGGCTGCTGTTGAATCTTAGATTTTGATGATGAAACCAATTGATAAGTGTTTATGTTTTACTCTGCGTTTTTTAGTGACGCAGGATGCTAGCTTGCAATCTCAAGAAGCAAAAAGTTGCTATCTCAACAAAAGCAAGAAATGCTATCTTGCTTACTCAAGCAAAAGTGTTATCTTGCCTATCTCAAGAAGCGAAACATGCTAACTTGAACATCTAGCAAAATTGACAAATTTGCATATTTCAAGAAACAAGAGTTGCCTTCTTGAACATCTCAAAACTGCTAGCTTGCATGTTCTAAAATATTATAAAATTTGCTAGCTTATATGTTGTAGAACTTACTATCTTATTACCTTGCATATCTATGATGATAGTAAAATTATTTGATGATAAAACTAGAGATTATGTTTATCATACAATGAGTTGAACTTGTATTTCCAAACATTTGATAGTTGGTACTTCTTTTTGTTGATGACAAAGGGGGAGAAGTATGATAATGTTATGCATGATGACGTATTGCAAATATTCACGATGAATATTTGCAAGGACTTGAATTCAGCTTGAATCCCAAGAGTTCTATCAATATGGCATATTGATAGGGGGAGTTTGTTTAAACTCCGGGATTTAAGATTAACTCCGTCATCGATTGGTTGTCATCATCAAAAAGGGGGAGATTGTTGAATCTCGGATTTTGGTGATGAAACCAATTGATAAGCATTTATGTTTTAATCTACATTTTTGAGTGATGCAGGATGCTTCGATCAGGGAGAGACAATTAAAGCAGGAAGAATCATGTTGGGTCGGAGAAACATGTCAGAAGATTGGACGTCGGGCCGAGGATTGGTCGACGTGTCAATAGAAGGCTTTAGGCCATGGATTCGGGCATCGGGCCAAGAAGAGTGGATATTGCGCCAAGGATATCGGAGCCGCGGAGTCAACTGGCCGATTGGGCAATAGGCCGCAAGAGAGGACGATGCGCTGAAGAATCAGACGAAGCATCGAGGGACCAATGACATGACGGACAACATGATTAATGCTTAATATTAATTGTCTAGATCAAAGTGTGTTTTTACATGTGCAGGATTAACTATGATAGCAAGGCATGAAGCAAAATTAAGTCTTAGAGTCAAGGACGCGATTTCGTTGGGAGTTCGAGAGTTCGTCGGAAGTTCTGGCAGAACCAGTCGAGAAGTCTCGGAGCTTACCAGAGAAGCTCGTCGGAACTCGCTAAGAAGATCATCGTGAAGTCCAGGAGCTTGCCGGGAGTCCGTCGGATCATTGCCGAGAGTTCGTCGGAAGTTAGCCGGAAGATTGTCGGAACCTCGCCGGAAGATTATCGGAAGCTCGCCGGAAGAACCAAGACTTAGGACTTGTCTAGCTCAGATTATGTCTTAGATTTCGTAGTTAGCACGTAATTGGGTTTGGGTTTGGATTTGGGCCAACCCAATTAGGGGCCAACTAGGCCCATATAAGGACTGTGTTGGACCCAATAAGAGGCCCAAATAGTGCCTCAAGAAGTCTCACCGTCGTGGCATAGTCTTCGAGACTGTGTCAGGCGGTGTATCGCCAGTCTGGGTGGTTGTACCGCCCCTAGCAGGGTGTCAGGCGGTGGTACCGCCAAGCACTGCCCCCCAGGCGATGGTACCGCCCAGGATAGTGTCAGTGTCAGACTGACACTGGGCGGTGGTACCGCCCAGTGCAGGCGGTAGTACCGCCCGTGCCCGGGGAACCCGGGATGGGAAAGTTTTAGGCTCCAAGTTTGAATCAACTTGAAGCCTATAAATACCCCTCTCATCCCTGGTTAAAGCACACAAGCACAAAGAGTCTAAAAGCAAAGAAACGCTGCTGTAATCTCTTTGGAAATTCCCTCCTTCAAGTCTAAATGTTAGAATTTTGTTTAAGAGAGGAGAGTGAGTGCTTGTAAAGGTTGTCTCCTAAACCCATAAAAAGGAGATGAGGGGTGTAAAAGGTGATTGGCCTTCGCCTATTGAAGGAAGGTCTCTAGTGGACGTTGGTGACCTCGTCGGAGGAGGAAGCCGAAAGTGGATGTAGGTCACGTTGACCGAACCACTCTAAAACTGTTGTGTTCTTTGGTTTGCATTTTATTCTTGCCATTTATATACTACAAACTACTTTACCTAATTACTACGCTTTCATACGCTTCCAAGTTATTAAGCTTCCGAAATCGATTTTCGTCGAAATTAGTTTTTATCGTACGAAAGTTTTTAAACCAAAGTTATTTTACCATTGCACTAATTCACCCCCCCCCCCCTTCTTAGTGCCGACTCTTGATCCTAACAATTGCCTCTTTTTGCTGTCCACACGCCCCAAATAGGGGATGTAGTTTGAGGAGGAGAGAGAGAGAGAGAGACGAGAATAGGAGGAGCCAACTAAAATGAACATTTAACCTATGGGTGTTTAGTTCCCTCTTATTTATAAATATCCCCTATCAACTTAACCTTAATTAATTCTGCCATATTTGGTATTGGATCTTCATCAAACTACCCAAGCCTCTTAGATTAGTGGATCTCTATCTAATAATCTCTCAATGGCTCTTATTGGATCTCATCCATAGGATCCAATAATTCAGGGGCTTATTGGATATCCAATAAGATAAGGGGTTCGATGGATATCTTATATTCGAACCTCTACTCGTTGCAACACATATCATATGTATGTGACCCTCTAAGCCCAATATCGAGTTGGTCGTGAGTCATAACTATCAGAACTTCTTCTGACTCAGTGAATTATTATCTTCATAATAATTTACTCGACTCATCGACTACGGACGTACTAGGCTACTACGCCGTAGTCCCCAGACGATACAAGAGAGTTCAATCTTTTAGACTTATCTATCCTTAATTTTCGTGTATCTATAGTCCCTCATCCATCTAATACTCTAGAGATCGTATACCGGTTATGGTACTGTTAGGCCCAAACAGTTTCTACTCGAGTCTAGCTCTAATCGGATTCTCCTAGAGAACTCTCTCAATCCGAATGATCCTGCCTAGGGATTTGTTTGAGCAAGAATACATGGGATATTCCTCTTATGACACCGAGAGTAGATAATCCTCTATCGACACTCAATAATCCTCGTAAGGTTGGCTACCATTTCCGATGACCAGTCGTGCTAGATATGGAACATCCAGACCTATAAGTCTGATATCAAAGAGTGGAGTACTTATACAGGACATCCTTGGTGTCTCAAGTCTAAGGACCAGATACACCATTGGGACAACGGAATCGTTGTCTGACAATAAAGCATCATCAACCATCCAACATTCCATGAGCGGATCAATTAGTGAACTCATTCTCTAATGAGCACCTACAATGTATCCCTAGTGTCCCCACACGAGTAGCTATGAGACCAGCTGCATTCATCATATGAACGAGTATATAGCACACCAGTCTGTCCGGTTATCTCGATGTCTCTCTCAAGTGACCTATGACCAGGATTATTTAAGATATATGTGTAAAGGTAAATCGGTCTCACTTTCATGATCTCATCACGATCCGATTCCCATTACACAGATCTATGGACATCATAATATATTCATACAACATGCAATATAAAGTGATAAAATATCAAATAAGAACAATAAGCAAAAAGACTACGTGTTAAGTCACACATGTCATCACTCACGTGATTGGCTTACAGGGCATCTATGACTAGCAGATGTAAGAGATAATCTAGAAATGCATGCTGATGCAATTAGTAGATTGCACGGTGAACCACGATGTGGGAGACAACCAACCTTTGTCAATTATGAATATGATGGTGGAGGTAATATGGATGTTAACCAAGTTACTCTAATTAGTCAAGATGTTAATCCTAGGAGACAAATTAGGAGAGGATGTTTTCAAGGGAAGAATAATCTAGATGCCTATTTGGAGTGGGAATGAAAAGTAGAGTTGATCTTTAAATGTCACAATTACTCCGAAGAGAAAAAGGTAAAATTAGCCACCGTTGAATTTTGTGATTATGCTATTGTTTGGTGAGATCAATTGTGTAAAGACAAGCATAGAAATGATGAAAGGCCCATGGACACTTAGTTAGAGATGAAACAAATCATGAGAAGATTTGTCCCTAGCCATTACTATAAGGATTTGCATCAATAACTGCAAACTTTAATACAAGGTTCCATGAGTGTTGAGGAATATCACAAGGAGATGGAGATAGCCATGATAAGAGCTAATGTGGAGGAAGACCGTGAGGCCACCATGGCTCGATTCCTGAGTGGATTAAACAAGAACATTGCTGATCTTGTGGAGTTACAACATTATGTGAAGATTGAGGACATGGTGAATGTGGCCATAAAGATTGAGAGGCAACTCAAAAGAAAAAAGCACAATGTATGATTCAAAACCTTATTCGAGTTCTTCTTCTTCTTGGAAATTGAATTGGAGTTAAAAGGATGATAAACCCGTTGTTAAGCCTAAAATTGATGAAACTAAAGGTAGAAATGAATTAGACAACAAGGGTAAAGGTAAGAATCAACCTGATCAAACTAAAGGCATTAAGTGTTTTAAGTGCCTTGGGCATAGACATATGGCACATGAATATCTTAATAAGAGAGTTATGATAACGAGGAATGGGATTATAAACCTGAAAGTATGAGCGAGGATGATAATGACATTGTTAGGATCAAGAGCGGCACTAAGAGGGGGGAGTGAATTAGTGCAGCGAAAAATTCTTCGATTTCGTAAAATATTCGTCTCGATTCAAATTGTTTCGAAAGGATGTCGAACTTAAAACTTTTGTAAGAATGTAAGAAGAAGCTTAAGGAGGTTTGCAGTAAAGTAAATTGCACTAAAGGAAAAACAAACCAGAATTTAGAGTGGTTCGGTCAATGAGACTTACATCTACTTCGGATTCGTCCTCCGTCGAGGTCACTAGCGTCCACTAAAGGCATTCCATCAATAGGCGAAGACCAACCACCTTTTACAGCTCTTTCTCCTTTTGTCGGGTTTAGGAGACAACCCTTACAAGTCTCACTCCTCTTTCTTGGATGGTTACAAGGCTAAGAGAGGAAGAAGGAGAACTCTTCTCACTTTTACAACACTTTTCATACCCGAAACACTTGGAATTTTTCACACATATAATAGCACATTGTTATCCTTTCATGCAGAAAAGGGTGGGATATTTATAGGCCATAATGGCTTCAAAAATGGAGCCAAAAATTATCTCATCCCGGATTTCTGAGGTACTGGTGGTACCACCATCATTACTGAGCGGTACTACCGCCTATAGTCTGACACCGGGCAGTACAATCGCTCAGTCTAGGTAGTACTACCGCCTGACCGAGCTTTGGTGGTACCACCACATGATAGGGGCGGTACCACCGCTGGCAGCATTAACTGTCGACGATACCACCGTTGGAAGCATTAATTGTCGGTTGTACCACCGCCTAGTTTGGATGGTACCATCGCCCAAAACTCCTGGGAGACCGAGTCGTAGGCGGTGCCACCGCCGGCCATGATTACAGATGCTGAATGGGCTATCCAATCCTGCCCAATTCAGCCCTGTTAAGGGCCTAGTTGGCCCCTAATTGAGTTAGTGGGATCACCTCTCAATCCTAACTCAATTTATTGTTCTAACTACGATTAAGGCAAGCAATTAGTCTGGTATATCGATTTTTCTTTCGGCGATCCTCCAGCGAACTTCTCAGCGAGTCTTCCGACGTGCTTCCGGTGAACTTCCAATGAACTCTCGATGAGCTTTTGGCGATCTCCCGACGAACTCTCGGCAATCTTCCAACGAGCTTTCGACGAGTCTTCCGACGAACTCTCGGCCATCTTCCGACGAGCTCTTGGCGAGTCTTCTAGTTTATCGTCCGAATCTTTGACTCCAACCCATCATCTGCTTTACGCCTTACCGCTATCGTAGTTAATCCTGCACACTTATCTCAACACATGGATTAGATTAAATAATTTATAATTGATTTCATCATCAAAATCCGAGATTCAATAGACATTCCATCTGTAGAGGATGCTAGTGATGTAGAGTATGCTAAAGATGAAAATTTAGTTGTTCAACGCACACTTAGCACTTAGTTTGCAAAATAAAAATGATAAACATGGTGAACAACATGAAAATCTATTTCATTCTCGTTGTTTGATTGCTAACAAGTTGTATAATGTGATTGTTAATAGTGGAAGTTGTACAAACGTGATAAGTATCTTGCTCGTGGAGAAACTGAAATTACCTACTATCAAACAATCCAAAACTGTACAAGTTACATTGATTGAATGATAGTGGTGTTGTAAAGGTAAATCAACAAGTGTTAGTTTCTTTTTCAATTGATAGATATAAGGATGAAGTTTGGTATGATGTTGTACCTATGTATGCTGGTCACATGTTGCGGAGACCATGACAATATGATCGAAGGGTAATACATGATGGGTTCAATGTTGAATCTCAAATTTTGATGATGAAACCAATTGATAGTGTTTATCTGATCTGTGCTTTAAGTGATGCAGGAAGCTTCGATCAGGGAGAGATAATTAAAAGCGGGAAGAATCATGTTGGGCCGGAGTGGAACATGTCAAAAGATTGGACGTCGAGCCGGAGGACCGATCGACGTATCGGTAGAAGGCTTCGGGCCATGGGTTCACGTATCGGGCCAAGAAGAGCAAAAATTACGCTAAGGAAATCGGAGTTCCAGAGGTCAATTGGCCGATTGGGCAATAGGCCGCAAAAGAGGACGATGCGCCGAAGAATCGGACGAAGCGTCGATAAACCAATGACATGCTGAATAACATTTGATTCAAGCTTTATAATAATTGTCGATTGAAGTAGGTTTTAAGTGTGCATGATTAACTACGATAGTGATCAAGGCATAAAGCAAAATGAAGTCCCAGAGTCAAGAACGAGACTTCGTTGGGAGTTCGAGAGTTCGTCGGAAGTCCGGACGTTCGTCGGAAGTTTTGTCGGAATTGACCAAGAAGTTTGGGAGCTTGCCAAAGAAGCTCGTCGAAACTCGCTAAGAAGATTGTCGTGAAGTTCAGGAGCTTGCCGGGAATCCGCTGGAACATTGTCGAGAGATCGTCGGAAGTTCGTCGGAAGATTGTCGGAAGCTCGCCGGAAGAAACCTAGACATGTCAGACTTATTTAGCTTAGTGTATGCCTTAAAATTCGTAGTTAGCACATAATTGGGTTGGAATTTGACTAACTCAATTACGGGCCAATTGGGCCCAAGTTTGGGTTGTGTTGGGCCAAGTGAAAAGGCTCAAACAATGACCCAACAAGTGAAATCGTCATAGCATAGTCTCCGAAACTGTGTTAGGCGGTGGTACCACCCAGACAGTCTCCGAGAGACTTTCAGGCAGTGGTATCACTAGACTGTGCTGTGGTACCACCCAATGGTAGGGTGTCAAGCAGTGGTACCGCTAGATTGGGCGGTGGTACCGCCTAGTGTCAGTGTTGCAGGCGATGGTACTGCCAGTACCCCGAAAATCAAGGATGAGATACTTTAGTCTTCAAGTTTGAATCCACTTGAGGCCTATAAATACACCTCTCATCCCTGGTTAATATACACAAGAATTGATTGTAAAAAGAAACAAAAACACTATTGTAATCTTGTGAGAACTCTTCTCAAGCTCTAAGTGTTAGTCTTGTTTAAGAGAGGAGTGAAAGGGGTTATAAAGGTTCTCTCCTGAACCTGTCAAAAGGATAATCGAGTTGTAAGAGTAGTTGATCTTCGCCCATTGAAGGAAGATCGTTAGTGGATGCTGGTGCCCTCGATGGAAGGGGAATCAGTGGAGTGGATGTAGGTCACGATGATCGAGCCACTATAAATCGGTTTTCATTTTTGTTTTGTTATTTACCTTTATTGCAATATACTTTACATTGCAAACTGATTTCTTACTCTTACTATGCTCTCACATGCTTTCAAGTTAACATCTTCTGAGATCGGTTTTAAACGAAACGAAATTTTGAACCGGCGTGATTTTTATCCGCTACACTAATTCACTCACCCCCCCTTTTAGTGTAGACTCGTTCCTAACATTCAAGAGCCGTTATTTTTTTATCATGGATGGACAAAAATATCAACGTGGACTTTTACTTCCAAAGATAATTTTTGAAGACCAAATGCACATAAAATAATAATATGAGGAGCTTGAGTCTTCATTAACCAAAACTTTGGGTTAATGAAGACTCAAGCTCTCATACGCTGTTTTGGTTAATGAAGGACTCAAGCTCTCATACGCTTTCAAGTTAACATCTTCCGAAATCGGTTTTAAACGAAACAAAATTTTGAACCGATATGATTTTTATCCGCTACACTAATTCCCCCCCCCCCCCCCCCCCCACCTTTTAGTGCCGACTCGTTCCTAACATTCAAGAGTCATTATTTTTTTATCATGGATGGACAGAAATATCAACGTGCACTTTTACCTCTAAAGATAATTTTTGAAGACCAAATGTATATAAAACAATAATATGAGGAGCTTGAGCAAGAAAAAAAAAGATGAGTTAAGTGGTAAAAATGAGAGTGTTGGGAAACATAAGGGGAGAGAAAACTAGGAAGGCTTGAGTGAAAGAAAAATGAGTATTTATGTCAAAATGAATGATATGAAGAAAGCCTTAACCATGAGGTAGCCCTTACTTGTACAAGGACATTTTAATTGCTTCTAACGAAATTGACATGAGTTTGTTTAGTGTTATTGTTGATCTTTTGTAGGAAAATGAGGATCTCTTTTCCGAAGAAGTCTATAATGGTTTGTCACCAATTAGAGGAATTGAGCATCAAATTGATTTCATTCCGGGTGCAAGCATACTAAATAGGCTAGCATATAGATGCCACCCCGAAGAGACCAAGGAAAATCCAAAAGCAAGTGAGCTTATGGAAAAGGAGTATGTGCGAGAAAGCATGAGTCAATGTGTAGTTCTTGTTTTGTTGGTGCCTAAAAAGGATCGATCTTGAAGAATATCTGTTAATTGCAGAGCTATCAACAAAATCATGATGAAGTTTAGACATCCTATTCCTCGGCTAGATGATATGTTGGATGAATTGTATGTTTCTTGTGTATTTTCAAAATTTGATTTGAAATCTGTATATCATCAAATAAGAATGTCTAAGGGCGATGAATGGAAAACTGCTTTCAAAACTAAACATGAGTTTGTTTGGTGTTATTGTTGATCTTTTGTAGGAAAATGAGGATCTCTTTTCCGAAGAAGTCTATAATGGTTTGTCACCAATTAGAGGAATTGAGCATCAAATTGATTTCATTCCGGGTGCAAGCATACTAAATAGGCTAGCATATAGATGCCACCCCGAAGAGACCAAGGAAAATCCAAAAGCAAGTGAGCTTATGGAAAAGGAGTATGTGCGAGAAAGCATGAGTCAATGTGTAGTTCTTGTTTTGTTGGTGCCTAAAAAGGATCGATCTTGAAGAATATCTGTTAATTGCAGAGCTATCAACAAAATCATGATGAAGTTTAGACATCCTATTCCTCGGCTAGATGATATGTTGGATGAATTGTATGGTTCTTATGTATTTTCAAATTTTGATTTGAAATCTATATATCATCAAATAAGAATGTCTAAGGGTGATGAATGGAAAACTGCTTTCAAAACTAAACATGAGTTTGTTTAGTGTTATTGTTGATCTTTTGAAGGAAAATGAGAATCTCTTTTCCGAAGAAGTCTATAATGGTTTGTCACCAATTAGAGGAATTGAGCATCAAATTGATTTCATTCTGGGTGCAAGCATACTAAATAGGCTAGCATATAGATGCCACCCCGAAGAGACTAAGGAAAATCCAAAAGCAAGTGAGCTTATGGAAAAGGGGTATGTGCGAGAAAGCATGAGTCAATGTGTAGTTCTTGTTTTGTTGGTGCCTAAAAAGGATCGATCTTAAAGAATATCTGTTAATTGCAGAGCTATCAACAAAATCATGATGAAGTTTAGACATCCTATTCCTCAACTAGATGATATGTTGGATGAATTGTATGGTTCTTGTGTATTTTGAAATTTTGATTTGAAATTTGTATATCATCAAATAAGAATGTCTAAGGGTGATGAATGGAAAACTGCTTTCAAAACTAAACATGAGTTTATTTAGTGTTATTGTTGATCTTTTGTAGGAAAATGAGGATCTCTTTTCCGAAGAAGTCTGTAATGGTTTGTCACCAATTAGAGGAATCGAGCATCAAATTGATTTCATTCCGGGTGCAAGCATACTAAATAGGCCAGCATATAGATGTCACCTCGAAGAGACCAAGGAAAATCCAAAAGCTAGTGAGCTTATGGAAAAGGGGTATGTGCGAGAAAGCATGAGTCAATGTGTAGTTCTTGTTTTGTTGGTGCCTAAAAAGGATCGATCTTGAAGAATATCTGTTAATTGCAGAGCTATCAACAAAATCATGATGAAGTTTAGACATCCTATTCCTCAGCTAGATGATATGTTGGATGAATTATATGGTTCTTGTGTATTTTCAAAAATTGATTTGAAATCTGTATATCATCAAATAAGAATATCTAAGGGTGATGAATGGAAAACTGCTTTCAAAACTAAACATGGTTTATATGAATGGTTGATGATGCCTTTTGGCTTAACTAACGCACCTAGCACTTTCATGAGATTGATGAATCATGTTTTGCGTGCTAACATTAAAAAGTTTTGATGATATACTTGTATAGCAAAAGTTTAGAAGAGCATGTAACACATTTAAAATTTATTTTTGATTTGCTTAGAAAAGAAAAGTTATATACTAATCTAAAGAAATGTATTTTTGTACTAATGAAATTATTTTTCTTTGATATGTTATTAATTATAAAGGAATACATGTTTATCAAGAAAAAGTGAAAGTAATTAAGGAGTGGGCAAACCCACTAGTGTTAATGATGTTAGAAGTTTTCATGGTTTTACTAGCTTTTGTAGAAGATTCATTAAAAGATTTTTCTACAATTGCTGCACCATTAACTGAATGTATAAAAAAGAATGTGGGATTTGGGTGGGGTAAAGAACAAATGATGGTTTTAATTTACTTAAAGACAAACTCAGTTCAACACTTTTACTTGCTTTACCTAACTTTGCTAAAACTTTTGAGATATCTCAAAGGATAAAGAATTCATTATACATGCCAATCATGAGTCCTTGAAATATCTCAAAGGATAGGGAAAGTTATGTTGCAGGCATGCAAAATGGGTGTAGTTTATTGAATCATTTTTATACATCATCAAGTGCAAACAAGGTAAGGAAAATATGGTTGTCGATGCTCTTTCTAGAAGGTATACTCTAATTTCTAAACTTGATGTAAAATTATTAGGTTTTGAGTATATTAAAGATTTATACAATTCTGACCATGATTTTGCTAATGTTTATAGGGCATGTGAGAAAAGAGGTGTTTACAAGTTCTTCAAGCATGATGGTTTTCTTTTCAAAGAAAACAGGTTGTGTTCCTTAGTGTTCAATGAGAGAATTACTTGTGCAAGAGGAACGTATTTTGGGGTTAGAAAAACTTTAGATGGGTTAAGTGATTATTTCTTTTGGCCACACATGAAAAGAGATATTGAGAGATTGTATGAGAAATGCATTATTTGTAAATATGCTAAATCTGTATTATAGTAATGCCTCATGGGCGGTATACTCCTCTTCCTATACCTAGTGATCTTTAGATTGATATATCTATGAATTTTGTCTTGGGTTTACCTAGGTCAAAATGAGGGAGAGATTGTATTTTTATTGTTGTTGATAGGTTTAGCAAGATGGTACAATTCATTCCTTGTCACAAAACAGATGATGCAACACATGTTGCAAGGTTGTTCTTCAAAAAAATTATGAGATTACATGGCATTCCAAGGACAATTGTGAGTAATAGAGATGTAAAGTTCCTTAGTCACTTTTGGAAAATATTTTGGAGCAAGTTGGGTATAACGTTATTGTATTCAACCGCTTGTCATCCACAAACAGATTTATAAACAGAGGTGATAAATCGAACTTTATCAAAACTTTTGAGGGTCATAATTCAAAAGAATTTAAAAAATTAGGAGGAATGTTTGCCACATGTGGAGTTTGCTTATAACAGAAGTGTGCATGTTACAATAAACCATTCTCCATTTGAAGTTGTTAGGATCAGGGGTCGGGGTCAACACTAAGAGGGAGGGTGAATTAGTGCAGCGATAAAAATCACGTCTTCAAAGCCTTCATTGCGATAAAACCGTTTCTGACGAAAAACTGATTTCGTATGTTGAAAACCAAACTCGGAAACTTAACTTGAAAGCGTGTTCGTAAAAGTATCGAAGGCAGTTTATAGTAAGGTAAATAGCAAGAATAAAACGCAAACCAGATTTTAGAGTGGTTCGGTCGTCATGACCTAGATCTACTTCGCTGATTCCTCTTCCGTCGAGGCCATCGACATCCACTAACGATCTTCCTTTGATAGGCGAAGATCAAACTCCTTACACCCCTCTTCTCCTTTTACCGGGTTTAGGAGACAACCCTTACAAGCACTTACACTCCTCTTACAGAATTCTAACACTTAGAACTTGAGGAGGATTCTCACAAGAGATTTCTACAGCGTTTCTTTACTTTTAAACTCTTTGTGCTTCTGTGCTTTAACCAGGGATGAGAAGGGTATTTATAGGCTTCAAGTTGATTCAAATTTGGACCTAAAACTTTCCCATCCCAAGTTCCCCAGGCATGGGCGGTACCACCACACAGTATTAGTCTGACTGACACTACCTTGGGCGGTACCACCGCCCAGGTCTGGCAGTACAATCGCCTAGGGGGCAGTGCTAGGCGGTACCACCGCCCAGACTGGCGGTACCATCGTCTGACATAGTCTCGAAGACTGTGCCACGATGGTGAGACTTCTTAGGGCACTATTTGGGCCTCTTATTGGGCCCAACATAGTTCTTACATGGGCCTAGCTGGCCCCTAATTGGGTTGGCCCAAATCCAAGCCCAATTACGTGCTAACTATGAAATCCTAAGACATTTGCTAAGCTAAACAAGTCCCTATGTCTATTCTTCTAGCGAACTTCCGACGATCTCTCGGCAATGTTCCGGCGGACTCCCGTCATGCTCCTGGACTTCACGGCGATCTTCTTGGCGAGTTCCAACGAGCTTCTCTAGCAAGCTCCGAGACTTCTTGACTGGTTACGACAGAACTTCCGACGAATGTCCGGACTTCTAACGAACTCTCGAACTCCCAAGGAAATCGCGTCCATGACTCCGGGACTTTATTTTGCTTCATGCCTTGCTATCGTAGTTAATCCTGCACATGTAAAACATACTTCGATCTAGACAATTAATACTAAGCATTAATCAAGTTGTCTGGCATGTCATTGGTCCCTCGACGCTTCGTCCGATTCTTCGGTGCATCGTCCTCTCTTGCGGCGTATTAACCAATCGGCCAGTTGACTCCGCAACTCCGATATCCTTGGTGCAATATCCGCTCTTCTTGACCTGATGCCCGAATCCACGCCCCGAAGCCTTCTATCGATACGTCGACCGTTCCTCTAGCCCGACGTCCAATCTTCTAACATGTTTTCCTCCGGCACAATATGATTTTTCCTGCTTTAATTGTCTCATCCTGATCGAAGCATCCTACGTCGCTCAAAACGCGGATTAAAACATAAACACATATCAATTGGTTTCATCAGCAAAATACGAGATTCAACAATCTCCCCCTTTTTGATGATGACAACCAATCGATGACAGAGTTAACCTTAACTCCCGGAGTTTAAACAAACTCCCCCTATCAATATATCGTATTGATTGAAACTCTTGGATTCAAAAATCCAAGCGATATGTCATGATCAAATCATGCATGACATCAACATACTTCCCCCCTTTGTCATCAACAAAAAGGAGAAGTTCCAACTATCATGTGTTTTAGATATAAATTCAAATCATTGCATGAAAAACATAATATCTGTTAGGATCGGAGCGGCACTAAGAGGGGGGGGGGGTAAATTAGTGCAGATTAAAACTTGTAAATTTGAAAACGATTTCGTAAATGCGTAGAGATTTTAATTCGTCAATGACTCGGAGGAAGTAGATCGAGTAAAGTGAGAAGATGAAAACCGAAAGCTTGCTGCTATGTAAATAACGGTTTCAGAAAAGTAAATACTCACACATTCAAGGAACACACCAATTTAAAGTGGTTCGGTCAAAATGACCTACATCCACTTGCGAAGCCTACTTTAATGAGGCTCCCAACTTCCACTAGCAAATCACTTTGAAGGGGAAAGACAAATACCCCTCTTACAACCTTTTACAAGTAGTTCACACTCTTACAGATTTTTCAAAGAGAAAGAGGGAGGTGAACATTTAAGCTATTGAAAACAAGACTTGCTAAATACTTTGCTAAGGTTTTTTCTTAATCTCTAACTTTTCAAAGGTTGTTTTCTCTGCTGAGAATTGAGGGGTATTTATAGGCCCCAAGAGGATTCAAATTTGGGCTCCAAATTTGAATTACTTTTGGGTTCCCGATGCTGCCGGTGCCACCGCCTGTCAGTGTCTGACACTGATAGTGTACTAGCCGTGCCAACGCCCAGTCCGATGGTGCCACCGTCGGACCTCTCGAGTGCTAGGCGGTGCCACCGCCCAATCCGGCGGTTCCACCGCCTGACCTTACAGATCACTGGTTGGACTTCAGATCTGGCCCAAACCAAGTCATATTCGGGCTCATTTGGCCCCTAACCAGGATATAGGATTATTTCTTAATCCTAACTCTAATTACATGTAAACTACGAAGTTAAGACATAGTCCTAAGCAGATCTTTATAACCGGTAATGTCGAGTTTCCTTCCGGCGAGCTTTCCGGTGATCTTCCGACGGACTTCCGATACACCCTCGGATTTCTTTCGACGGACTCCCAGCGGGCTCCCTATCTTGTGGCGAGTTCAGCGAGTAGCCAAGCCTTCTCAATGATCTCCGCGAGCCTCCGATGATCTCTTCGGTGGACTTCCGAAAACTCCGACAAGTCCTCGATTTCCTCTCGGTTGGTTCCAGCAGCATCTCTAACGAATCTTCGGACTCTCGAACATCCATCGAACTTGACTCCGGTAGACTTGCTTTATGTCTTCAAGCTATCGTAGTTAATCCTGCACACTTAACTCAATAATATGGATTAGATCAATTAACCCATCAATTGATTTCATCATCAAAATCCGAAATTCAACAATCTCCCCCTTTTTGATGATGACAATCAATTGATGACGGAGTTAAACATAACTCCCCCTATCTGCATGCCATATAATGAGAAGATAAAAACTCTTGAATTCAATTTCTTTGAATTCAAGCCTAAACCAATAAGTTCTATCCGTTGAACGTATTATTATTTTCTATAAGTATGAGCAAATACGAAACTTCATATTTCTCATAATTTCAAGTTATGAAAATTATTTTCAAGTCGAATGATAAAAGACAATTATCATTTCGACAAGAGATATAAACTTTCAACATAAATCTCATGATATAAATGTAAGGCATGATTTCATATGATCATGAGATGAAACGACAACCAATCTAAAAACTTTCTTATTGCGATATTCTCAAAAAGTTTTGCGATGCATATAAGACATTTGCATTACACAACATATTCGCTTTTGCAATTCATATAAGTCATGCTATCACATTTGCGATGCATATAAGACATTTGCATTACACAAGCTTTTACAATTCATATAAGTCATGCTATCACATTTGCGATGCATATAAGACATTTACATTACACGAGCTTTTGCAATTCATATTTTGTACAAGTTATCAATCTTTTGCACATTCTTCTCCCCCTTTGTCATCAACAAAAAGGAGATGAGGTTTTAAGCATAAAACTCGTGATCATTGAAGCCATTCATAAAATTATCTCATAAGAAAAAAATCTTGAGAAGGAGATGGCAAAATTGACAAAGCTTCAACTTGGCATTAATATTGATCATTCAAGGAAGACATCAAATCATCCAAAATAACATGAAGGAGCCATCAAAATATTGACAAAATTTCGGAAAGAAACATCCAATATCGTATACTAGGATAATGTCAAATGCATGTCAAGGTAGCATAGAGGTTTACAATAAAAAGAAAGAAGTCAAATCCACGAAAACCAAAAAGAGGATGAAGAATTTTTGAAAAATATATACAATCAAGCTTATTCACAAGGACAATTCAACATGCCTAATTCCCTTCTAATAAAGTCAAATTGATCTTTATTTAAGGCTTTTTGTGAAAATATCGGCTAATTGATGCTTTGTATCAATAAATTCTAGAATGACATTATTATTATTGATATGATCTCGTATAAAGTGATGCCTAATGTCAATATGCTTAGTTCTAGAGTGTTGAATTGGATTTTTGGTTAGACAAATAGCACTTGTATTATCACATTTTATGGGAATGTTCTTCAAGTAAATTTCATAGTCTTCCAATGTATTCTTCATCCAAACAACTTGTGCACAACATACACTTGCAGCTATGTATTCGACTTCCGTCGTAGATAGTGCAACCGAATTTTGTTTCTTGGAAGCCCAAGAAATAAGTGCATGTCCTAAAAATTGACATGTTTCGGATGTGCTTTTTCTATCTATCCTACATCCGCCAAAATCGGTATGTGCATAAGCTATTAAATCGAAGTTATCGGATTTCGGATACCACAATCCTAAATTGGGAGTTCCTTTGAGATATCTAAAAATTCTTTTAACAATTTTAAGATGAGATAATTTAGGATTAGATTGAAACCTAGTGCAAAGTCCTACACTAAACATGATATACGGTCTAGTTGCGATGAGGTAAAGTAGACTTCCTATCATTCCCCTATACATTTTTTTATCCAAGTTTTCACCATTTTCATCCATATCTAACTTAGTGGAAGTACTCATAGGAGTGTTTATCGTTTTTGAACCATCCATGTTAAATCGTTTTAACAATTCTAATGTATATTTAGATTGATTAAGAAATATACCATTACTAAGTGTTTAATTTGCAATCCTAAAAAGAAGGTTAATTCTCCCATTAGGCTCATTTCAAATTCATGACTCATACATTTGGCAAATGATTCACATAGTGATTCATCCGAAGAACCAAAAATAATATCGTCAACATAAATTTGAACAATAAGAAAATTATTTTCAAAATGTTTGATAAACAATGTAGTATCAACCTTGCCTTTTGTAAAATTATTTAAAATAAGAAAGGAACTAAGCCTTTCATACCAAGCTCTAGGAGCTTGTTTTAAGCCATAGAGAGCCTTAGTCAATCTAAATACATGATTAGGAAGAGAATTTTCAAATCCGAGAGGTTGTTCAACATACACTCCTTTGGAAATAACACCATTCAAGAAAGTACTTTTGACATCCATTTGAAATAGTTTAAAATCATTACTACTAGCATAGGCAAGGAGCATCCTAATGGCTTCTAATCTAGCCACAGGAGCGAAGGTCTCTTCGTAGTTGATACCTTCTTCTTGGTTGAAACCTTTGGCCACTAGTCTAGCCTTGTTTCTAACCATGATACTGTATTCATCTTGCTTGTTTCTAAAGACCCATTTAGTACCTATGACTAAATGGTCATTAGGTCTAGGAACAAGCTTCCATACCTCATTCCTCTCAAATTGGTTCAATTTCCCTTGCATTGCAATAACCCATGAATCATCTTTAAATGTTTCGTCAATGCATTTAGGTTCAATTTGAGAAAGGAAGGCGGCGTTAGCACAAAAATTCTTGAAGGAAGAATAAGTTTGAACCCCTTTTGATGTATCTCCTATAATTAGCTCTTTTGGATGAGCATCTACATACTTCCATTCCTTGGGTAAGAAAATTTCGGAAGAAGATACATCCAAGTTGCTATTTTGAGGAGGGGGTTCATTTAAATTCAAATTATCAAAACCAAGATCATCATCAAAATCATTTTTCTTTAACTCGGAAATTTCATTAAAAACTACATGAATAGACTCTTCTATAACTAATGTTCTTTTGTTAAAAACACGAAAAGCCTTAGAAACGGAAGAGTAACCAAGAAAGATGCCTTCATCGGATTTAGCATCAAAATTTCCTAAGGCATCCTTTTCATTCAAAATAAAGCATTTGCAACCGAAAACTTTAAAATAAGAAACATTTGGTTTTTTGTTGTTCCATAATTCATAGGGAGTTTTTGATAGAGATGGTCTTATTATAACCCTATTCATGACATAGCAAGCCGTATTAACGGCTTCGGCCCAAAAATACTTAGGTAGATTATGTTCATTTAATATGGTTCTTGCCATTTCTTGTAAATTTCTATTTTTTCTTTCAACTACCCCATTTTGTTGATGATTTCTCGGAGTGGAAAAGTTGTGATTATATCCATTTGATTCACAAAAACTTTGGAAGTCACGGTTTTGAAATTCGCCACTGTAATCACTCCGAATTGATGAAATCATGAAGCCTTTTTCGTTTTGAGTAAGTTTATAAAATTTAGAGAAACATTTGAAACAATCACTTTTGTGAGCCAAGAAATATGTCCAAGTGTATCTACTATAGTCATCTACAATTACGAAGGCATATTTGCTTCCTCCTAGACTCGTTGTGTCAATTGGTCCAAATAAGTCTAAATGGATCAATTGCAATGGTCTAGTGGTGCTAATTTGATTTTTTGGTTTGAAACTAGTTTTTATTTGTTTTCCTAGTTGACAAGTATCACACACTTTGTCATTAACAAACTTCATATTGGGAATCCCTCGTACTAACTCTCTAGATGAAATCTTAGATATTAGTTTCATACTTGCATAGCCTAATCTCCTATACCAAAGCCAATCATCATCATTTAAAATGGAAAAGCACATTTCATTATTAAGTTCATCAAGGTTGATGGTGTAGACATTATTTTATTTTAAGGCAATCATTGATATGTTATTGTTTGATTTTTCAATAATGCACACATTTGATTCTTACCTTTATCGCATAATTGACTAATGCTTAAGAGATTATGTTTCAATCCATCAACTAGCAACACATCATCAATTGAAAAACTTGATTTGTTACCTATGGTTCCCTTGCTAATGATTTTACCTTTGTTGTTGTCTCCAAATGTGACATACCCTTCTTCTTTGCTAGTGAGCATAGAGAAATGAGATGGATCTCCGGTCATGTGCTTTGAGCATTCACTATCAAGATACCATCTCTTGCTCCTAGCTTGTGAGTTTGTCTACAAAAGAGGATAGTTTTTAGGTACCCATTTGATTTTGGGTGCCTCAAAAATTGATCTACTAAGTTTGTTATTCATCATTGAATTATTTATAGTTCCTTTAGGAGCTCATATCAACTTATGTGGACTAATTTTCTTAAATGGACATTTGTAAACAACATGTTCGGATTTACAACAAAAGTTACATTTCAAATGAGGTGAAACATGTAATGTGGGTCCTTTAATAAAGGTGGTAGAATTTTGGTGAGATCCTCTCACAAAACTAATTTCACTTATATTTGCGACGTGACCCTTGTTTGCAAGGATCATGTCCAAGCCTTTGCTAGCAACCTTAAACTTATTTAAGGTCTCTTTAAGTAGCAAATTCTCATTTTTTTTTACTTCTAAGTGTTCACACTTAAAGAATGGAGGAGTTTGAAGATTATCAAGCTTATTTTGTAGTAAGGCATGCTCTTTCTATAATAGATTGAACTTCTTACTAATAGTTCTACACTTATCAAATAATTCGTGAAAAGCGATAGAAAGTTCGTCGAAAGATAAATCTTCATTAATTAAATCACATACCTCTCCTCCTAAAGCCATTAGCGCGAAGTTTGCCTCCTCTTTGTTGCTAGCTTCTTCATTCTCGGAATCACTTGAGTCGTCCCAAGTCGCTTTCAAAGCTTTCTTCTTCTTCTTGGCTTAGGGGCATTCATTTTTTAAGTGCCCTGGCTTCTTGCATTCGTAGCATATTACTTGGTCCTTTCTATGTTCAAGTTTGTTTTTGGTGTCATTTTTAAATTTGTTCTTTCTTATAATTTTTTAAAATTTTTGAGTTAAAAGTGCAATGTATCGTCACTGTCCTCATCATTTGATGTTCCTTTCAAGTGGTCTTCTTGTGTTCTAAGTGTCATATCCTTCCTGTTCTTTGGAAGGGGGTTCTCGAGCTCTTCATGAGCATGGCACGACATTTCGTAGGTCATAAGAGATCTAATAAGTTCTTCGAGAGGAAATGTTTTAAGGTCCTTGGCCTCTTAAATTGTCGTGACTTTTGGATCCCAACTCTTTAGAAAGGATCTTAAAATTTTAGTTACTAGTTCAAAGTTAGAAAAACCTTTACCAAGAGCTTTGAGTCCATTGATGACATCCGTGAAACGGGTGTACATGTCTCCGATGGACTCACTTGGTTTCATCCGATAAAGTTCATAAGAATGCACAAGAGTGTTGATTTTGGACTCTTTCACTTGGCTAGTGCCTTCATGAGTGACCTCAAGAGTTCTCCAAATATCAAAAGTCGAATCGCAAATCGAAATGCGATTAAATTCATTTTTGTCAAATGCATAAAACAAGGCATTCATAGCCTTTGCATTTAAAGCAAAAACCTTCTTCTCTGATTCATCCCATTCGTTCATCGGAAGAGAAGATTTTTGAAATCCATTTTCAACAATATTCCAAAGCTCAAAATCCATGAAAATAAGGAAGATCCTCATACGAGTCTTCCAATACGTGTAATCCGACCCATTAAACATAGGCGGATGTGTAATAGAGTGGCCCTCTTGCATGCCGGAGTAAGCCATCTCTCTTGGGTATTAAACCAAATATGAGAGTGAGTCTTGCTCTAATACCAATTGTTAGGATCGGAGCGGCACTAAGAGGGGGGGATGAATTAGTGCAGCGGATTAAAACTTGTAAATTTGAAAACGATTTCGTAAATGCGTAGAGATTTCAATTCGTCAATGACTTAGAGAAAGTAGATCGAGTAAAGTGAGAAGATGAAAACCGAAAGCTTGCTGCTATGTAAATAACAGTTTCAGAAAAGTAAATACTTACACATTCAAGGAACACACCAATTTAAAGTGGTTCGGTCAAAATGACTTATATCCACTTGCGAAGCCTTCTTCAATGAGGCTCCCAACTTCCACTAGCAAATCACTTTGAAGGGGAAGGACAAATACCCCTCTTACAACCTTTTATAAGTGGTTCACACTATTACAGATTTTTCAAAGAGAAAGAGAGAGGTAAACACTTAAGCTATTGAAAACAAGACTTGCTAAATACTTTGCTAAGGCTTTTTCTCAATCTCTAACTTCTCAAAGGTTGTTTTCTCTACTGAGAATTGAGGGGTATTTATAGGCCCCAAGAAGATTCAAATTTGGGCTCCAAATTTGAATTACTTTTGGGTTCCCGATGCAACAGGCGGTGGCACCGCCCAGTCCGACGGTACCACCTCCCGATCCTTCGAGTTCTGAGTAGTGCCACCGCCCAGTCTGATGGTTCTATCGCCCGACCTTACAGATCACTAGTTGGGCTTCAAATCTAGCCCATTTGGCCCCTAACCAAGATATAGGATTATTTCTTAATCCTAACCCTAATTACATGCAAACTACAAAGTTAAGACATAGTCCTAAGAAGATCTTTATAACCGGCAACGTCGAGTTTCCTTCCGGCGAGCTTTCTGACGATCTTCCGGCGGACTTCCGATACACCCTCGGATTTCTTCCGGCGGACTCCCAGCGAGCTCCTGATCTTGTGGCGAGTTCAACGAGTAGCTGAGCCTTCTCGATGATCTCCGCGAACCTCCGACGATCTCTTCGGCGGACTTTCGAAAACTCTGACAAGTCCCCGATTTCCTCTCGGCTAGTTCCGGCAACATCTCCAACGAATCTTCGAACTCTCAAACACCCATCGAACTGGACTCCGGTAGACTTGCTTTATGTCTTCAAGCTATCGTAGTTAATCCTACACACTTAACTCAATAATATGGATTAGATCAATTAACCCATCAATTGATTTCATCATCAAAATCCGAGATTCAACAATATCAAGTTTTATCATCATGCAATTTTAAGCTAGAAAATTTAGCAAGTATTACATCATGTTTAGAACATTCAAGCTATCAAGTTTTAGATATGTAAGTTTTACAACATTCAAGCTAGCAAATTTAAAGATATGCAAATTGACATATTTGCTTTTCTTTTCGATGTGCATTCTTAGTGATGTTCAAGATAGTAATTTCTTTTCTTTTGAGAAGTGCAATTTTTGCTTTCTTCTTGAATTGTGTGAGCTAGCAAATTTGCTTGCTAGCATGTTTTGCTCCCCCTTTGTCATTGTCAAAAAGAATGGAAGATCCTTTACATCAATTTTCAAATTACAACAAAGGTAAGTATCAATCTTATTTGTGCATCATTATATTTTTAAATTAAAACATGAACATTTTCAAAAACCTTACATTTCATTTTTCATGCACAATATCGAATAAATCAATCATTATTATGAGCATATCATACATATTAAGTATTTATCAACATTTTGATCATGTTGTCATACATTCATCATTTAAAGCATTCATGATGCACATCATATGCATCACATATATCATCACAATAAAAAGCATAAGTATTGCATGCATCATTCCAAATCATAAATGTTTCAAATAATGACGGTATTAATTTGTCAAGTTATATCCTACCATGCATGATCATAACTTTTCCCTCTTTTATCATTTGTATGTATCAAAATAAATTCATGAATATTTCATGCATTCATATCATCACATAAAGAATATCAAGAAGAAATAATTGGGTGATGAGATAAATATTTCATGAATACAAGGAATTGTACATAAAAATCATATCATGGGAGATAAAATATCAAAGATCGTGAAGATAAATCATGAATATCAAAAGACATATTATGTTCTTTTTTAATACCTCAAATAGCGAAAAGAAAGAATCATAGTAGACAATCTTGATTAATAAAAAGAATTTTCAAGTTAAAATTCTAAAAATTCAAGAAAAAGCATGATTCATTTTAATAAATCTCCTCTTAAATAAATAATGAAAAGAATTCTTAGAAGATCATGAGATAGATATAATTCATTCAGTATTGTAGGAGATTAAAATATTAATTCATGCATATAAAATCTCTCAATTCATTATGAATCATAAAAATTATAATATAAAAAAATGATTCGTATGGATAAATCTCAATAAGAAGATCTTGTTTTATAAATGATTTCAAGTTATAAATTATGAGAAATCAAGATCATGATTTTGATAAAACCCATTAAATTCAAATCATTTTCATAATTCATGAGATTTATAAAAGCATAATATATATGTTTTCATTAATCTCCTTTTTGGAAAAATCGATAAAGTTAGAAAATTAAAATTTTCAAGGTGAAACCTTTCCTCTTCTTAGTTGTTTCATGTGATTTATTTCATTCAAGCATGTCTTTTTTCATTTATGCCAATTGAAAATATATATCATCATTTAAAAATGAAGGTGCAAGATTTATTACGACAAAGATCAATAAGCGACTTTCATTATGGTAAAAATTGATAATCCATAAATCGCAAGATTCATCATGCATAATTTCGAAAGAAAAACTCATTGAGCATGATCATTATGCATTACTTCAAATCAAAAATGATTTTATTTATTTTTAAAATATTCATCATAAGAGGACATACAAGCCATAGAAATCATTAAACATAAAGCATATTCATCAATCATAGTTTCATTGAGCATAAGGCATTTTCAACCAAAATCATTTTGTTATTAAATATGTAATTTTTTATTATCATTTTCGAAATTATTAGCATGATCCTAATTTTTATATTTTCATTATATTTTTAAATATGTAATTTAAAAAAAAAATCTAAACAAAAAAAATGCATCATGAAAGCATCATGTATAATTTCGAAATAAATTAAGGGAGTTTCAATTATCTCATCGTTGAAAGCCGTTAAGGCATAGCTTGCCACCTCACCTTTGTTGATTTTCTCCTCATCTTCGTCGGAGGAGCTCGATTCATCTTTTGGAACTTCTTCTTGCGTTTAAAGCAAGTAGCTGCGTTCTTTTTGTTCTTCAATTTTTGTTTCATGAACATTTTAAATTTATTAGTGAGGAGTTCAAGTTCACCATCACTTGAGCTTATGCTCAAGTGGTCTTCGATTGTTCTTAGTCTGAAATCCTTCCTGTCCTTTGGAAGGTTGTTCTTGAGTTTTTTACGTGCATTGCACGTCATTTCATAAGTCATCAAGGACCCTATTAGTTCTTCAATAGGAAAGGTATTCAAATTTTTTGATTCTTGAATTACCATTACTTTTGAACCCCAAGTTTTATTAAGAGAACATAAAATTTTGTTTACAAGTTCAAAATCCGAAAAACATTTGTCAAGAGCTTTTAAACTATTGACGACATTCGTAAAATGGGTGTACATGTCTTCAATAGTCTCTCTTGGTTCTATACAAAACATCTCAAAATCGTGCATCAAAAAATTTACTTTAGAATCTTTTACACTACTTGTGCCTTTGTGTGTGATTTCGAGAATATGCCAAATATCAAATGTCATTTTGTACAAAGAAACCCGATTAAACTTCATTTTATCTAAGGCGCAAAATAGAGCATTCATAGCTCTAGCATTTAAAGAAAAAGTCTTCTTCTCCAAATCATTCCAATCTTTCATTGGAAGATAAGACCTTTTAAAACCAAATTCGACTATGTCATAAATCGAGATTCAATGAAAGCAAGAAAACTCTCATTCGAGTTTTCCAATAAGTGTAATCCGTCCCATTGAAAAATGGAGGACGAATGAGAGAGTGACCCTCTTGAAAGCCGAAAATTGTCATTTCTATTTGGGTGTTAAACCAAATTAGAAAATTATGGCACTGATACCAATTGTTAGGATCAGGGGTTGGGGTCGGCACTAAGAGGGAGGGATGAATCAGTGGAGCGGTAAAAATCACATCTTCAAAAACTTTGTTGCGATAAAACCATATCCGACGAAAAATCGATTTCGTACGTTGAAAACCAAACTCGGAAACTTAACTTGAAAGCGTGTTCGTAAAAGTATTGAAGGCAGTTTGCAGTAAGGTAAATAGCAAGAATAAAACGCAAACCAGATTTTAGAGTGGTTCGGTCATCGTGACCTACATCCACTTCGCCGATTCCTCTTCCGTCGAGGCCATCGACATCCACTAACGATCTTCCTTTGATAGGCGAAGATCAAACTCCTTCTTACACCCCTCTTCTCCTTTTACCGGGTTTAGGAGACAACCCTTACATGCACTCACACTCCTCTTACAGAATTCTAACACTTAGAACTTGAGGAGGATTCTCACAAGAGATTTCTACAGTGTATCTTTACTTTTAAACTCTCTGTGCTTCTGTGCTTTAACCAGGGATGAGAGGGGTATTTATATGCTTCAAGTTGATTCAAACTTGGAGCCTAAAACTTTCCCATCCCGAGTTCCTCGAGCACGGACGGTACCACCGCCCAGTGTCAATTTGACTGACACTGCCCTGGGCGGTACCACCACTTGGGGGGCAGTGTTGGGCGATACCATCGCCCAAACTGGCGATACCACTTCTTGACATAGTCTCGAAGACTGTGCCATAATGGTGAGACTTCTTGGGGCACTGTTTGGGCCTCTTATTGGGCCCAACACATTTCTTACATGGGCCTAGCTAGCCCTAATTGGGTTGGCCCAAATCCAAGCTCAATTACGTGCTAACTACGAAATCCTAAGACATTTGCTAAGCTAAACAAGTCCATATGTCTATTCTTCCGGCGAGCTTCCGGCGATCTTCCGATGATCTTCCGACGAGCTTCTCTAGCAAACTCCAAGACTTCTCGGCTGGTTCCGACACAACTTCTGACGAACGTCCGGACTTCCGACGAACTCTCATACTCCAAGGAAATCGTGTCCTTGACTCCGGGACTTCATTTTGCTTCATGCCTTGCTATCGTAGTTACTCTTGCACATGTAAAACATACTTCGATCTAGACAATTAATACTAAGCATTAATCAAGTTGTCCAGCATGTCATTGGTCCCTCGACTCTTCGTTTGATTCTTCGGTGCATCGTCCTCTCTTGCGGCCTATTGCCCAATCGGCTAGTTGACTTCGTAACTCCGATATCCTTGGCGCAATATCCGCTCTTCTTGGCCCGATGCCCGAATCCACAGCCTGAAGCCTTCTGTCGATATGTCGATCGTTCCTCCGGCCTAACGTTCAATCTTCTGACATGTTTTCCTCTGACACAACGTAATTTTTCCTGCTTTAATTGTCTCATCCTACATCACTTAAAACGCAGATTAAAACATAAACACATATCAATTGGTTTCATCATCAAAATATGAGATTCAACAGAAGTTATGTACGAGTTCAATCCATTAACTCCTATGGATTTGCTGCATTTACCTATGGAAAAGGTTCATTTGGATGATAAGCAAAAAGTTAATTTTGTGAAAGCATCGCATGAAAGAGTTCGGCATAAATTGAAAAGAAAACTCTACAATATGAGAAACAACACGACTTTTAATCTCAATCAAACTAATTACAAATCTAAAAATTTGATATTGTAATGATATATAATACCTATAGTGTTGTCAATACCACCTATAGTGTGTTGTCAATGCATAAATAAAAACATTGTAAACGAACCAAAGGAAAGCGATGTAACAGTAAAAATTGATTAAAAATAAATAAAAAATTTGACAAAAAAAATATCGAGAGGTATTTTTAAATTAAAAATATTATTTAAAAAAATAAATAAATAAGGGTACCTTTTAAGAAATATACTAAATAAATATTTTAAATTTTTATTAAGGTCCTTTGAAGATTCAAAATAGGTGTTGAAGGAAACTAATAATGTGTACCGATTCACTGATTTTGCTAGGTAAAATAAAAATTACTCGAGTGGCCAAAACCTCTTCTTGCAAGTAAAAAAATAACCCCAAAGCAATATTTCTAGCCAGAAAATTCGATATTGACTAACTCCAAAGTAAACGTCAATCTTCAAGCTGCTGGTTATTCTAGCAAATTTTAGATTTGTTTGATGACATTAGACACAGATTTAGGTTGCTTTAGGTAACCTAAATCATACGGTCCTCCCATTCCACCAGCCATTGGAGTAGTAGCAGGGAGTGTCGTAAGTTGATGATGTTGAAATCCATAGCGTTGTAAAGATTTTTCTTACGACAATTATAAGACCTCCACCAACAGTTTTAATGCAGCAAAATCGAATTAAACATTAAAAAAATTATTGTGTTAATATGATGAGGGCACACCTCACCTCCTCTTATCAGAAATTGTTGTGTTGTGTTGTTTTGCAAAACAATATAATTAATAGCTGAAAACAAACTCTCTGAATCTTCTTCGACCATACAAAAGTCTCACCAATTAAACAAAAAAACAAATTAATAGGCACCTACCCATATGTCAGAAATGCTTGTAGAGACAAACAGGAATGGAGCACAGATAGATGTTACGTCTATTCTATTCGATGAACGTGATATTCTTCTACTCGTTCCATCTTTTAAGTGCTTGATGGTAAGAGTGATCCTATATTTTCCTTGCTGTTAAAAGCTTCTTCCGACACCTCAATGGAGACTATATTATTTCTGTTGTTGTTGTTGTTGTTGTTGTTGTTGTTGTTGTTGTTAAAAGCTTCTTCCGACACCTCAATGGAGAAAGGAATTAGAGAGGCACAAGTCTTTTTTTTTTGTTTTGCAGATTAATCATGTGTACCACCACTTCATCAGCCCCGAGCACAGATTAATCTAATCATATAGTAAGATGATTCACACAGCTAGAGCCTATCGTCACATGCAAAAAAGCTAAAAATATATTTGGCCAGGAAAAAAATATCATAATTTAAATTTGAGGTTTTCGAAAACTTTCTGCATATCTATCAGCATCACAATCACTTTTCGTATTTAAAATTATTTATCACAATCACCAAAGACCACAACTATATAATTCGTTGTACTAAATTCAAATGTTTTTTTTTATTATTATTTATTTTTTCAACTTCCAGTCTGATGTAAATGTTTGTCCCCTTACAGTCAGTCAGTCAGTCAGTCAGCACACCCAAGTACACAACATGTTGACACAGTATATAACAATCATAAGTAGTAAATGGGTGATAGGCCTCTCTCTAAGTAACATAACCTGCAAAGTAAGAAGATTCTGCACAAACATGTGATGATGATCAAATGGAAGACGAAGGCGTGCATGTACTGCCGCCACTCACTATTACGGTTGATTCAGCTGCATTTATCCAGATGGCATCCGGTTAGATAAACACAATATACAGTTATTAGTTCTCTATTGAAAGAGGCTCCTTTCATACAAGGTCTGAGGAGCCTCGTTATAATTGAAAGAGGCTCCTACCATACAGGCCAAACTTTCTTTGTTAGATCCTGTGACACTTTATAATTGGATAAGATATATATAATATAATTAATTAGATTTTGATAAAAATATATTGGTCAATAAAAAAAAAGTTTACTTAAAATATAATTTTTTAGGAGATAAGAGAGAAACTCTCCTAATGATTTATCCTAGACCTTCTACTCTCGTCTATAAATAGACAGGACCTCTAGGGATTGACACAGGGAGTAAAAAGAATAGAGGTTATCTCAGTTGAGGGATTATAGTCTTTCCCCAACTCTTCTCCCTAAATCATCAAAGGAGAAAGATCTAGTTCTTCTTGCAGATTGATAGTGATCTTGGATTAAAGACGGTGTCTTACAGATCAAACAAATATCTCTTTTCGGATAACATCAAAAGGTACGCATCGTTAAATCATATCTAAATATTTGATTTCAATCTTAACATAAAAGATTATTTTTATATTTAATTCAACATATTATAGTTTTTATGCTTACAGCTATATCATCCGGATAAAAGATACAATCAAAATAAGCTGGTGGACAGTAAGTAAATGCACAACAGCAGGAAATTAAAAGGTTCATGGGTAAAGGTAGAGTATGCTTATCATTTGTATAAAAAGATAAGCATGACTCCATTTGTATAAAAGGACATACATGATGAGCAGAACGACAGAAATTGAGTGTTAATCTACACATAAAATTCCAGTTGTAAAGCATATATTATCTGAAAACAGTATCAATCCTACTGACCAATTGTTAGTTTATGCTCAAGTAACAAGAAAGAGAGAGAGAGAGAGAGAGAGAGAGAGAGAGAGAGAGAGAGAGAGAAAAGGACTCGCTCTCAGGAAACAATTTTAACATGTTAAGCAATGTAGCTTGAAAATTCAGATATAACTTGTATTGACGTATGGATTGTGGGGAATCATTTAAAGAGAAGCTTTTAGAGTAACAAGGAACGACTGTGTCAAAATAGAAAAATTATATTATTGCAGGGATCATTTAATTGTCCATCAAACCTGCAACTGCTTGCTGCTATTTTATTATAGTCCTAAAACCTATTGTAGCTGCTGGATATCAACATGATGAGTCTGCAATGCATTAAAAATAACCACGTTTTTAGAAGCCAGTCTGCTAAGGAGGGATCCACACACTACTAAGATATATATACATATATATGCATTTAGGATAAAAGTAGAAATATATATATATATATATATAATAAAAAAATAAAAAGGATTGTTCTTTACCAGTAGCTCGCTCAGACTCTTCTTCTCCTGCTAGTCCTTCTATTGCCTGGGTAAAAAGATTGCTTAGGAATTATGTTATCTCTACTCCATCCAGGAGCTGTAATCCACAGATCCATCACCAGCTATGCCAAGGATAACTAAAATGATGATGTTTACATATATATATATATATATATATAAGATAACTCATATCGATCAATCAGAGGAAAACGAAAGAATAGATCGAAAGCAGTAAAGAGTGTACTTCCTCGAGGGATCGAAGACAGTAAAGAGTGTACCTCCTCGAGGGATCGGAAATGCTAAGAGGAGGAGAAGCAGCGAGCAAACCTTACATAAACACTTTGATTTGTTGGGTGCTCCATATATAATATTATATAATATAGTGTAAAATGTCAAACAAAAATATTTTTTTTATAATATTATATATTATATATTATATATATTTTTTAAATATATTTTAACAATACATTTTTTATATATTATATACAACAATATGTTCAATGTGAGGAATTAAGTATGATAGGCCATAAAACAAAAATATCAATATTATTCTGATTGGGCACTTTAGCACGTAGTTAGTCAGTTAGAGATGGCATGCAGCTGTAAGTCAAAATCATATTCAATTGGCAACGTTGACAAAAGAAACTCAAAAACCATCTTTACATCTGCTAGCGATGGCTTTTCACATCAGAATTAGTTGCAACATACTGAATCAACACAGAGAATAATCATATATTACCATGAGAGGCCTCCTTTTTCTCCTCCCATCTTTTAGACTAAACTAAATTATGATGTGCTACACACATTGCTTTTGCACAAAAAGAATGCTACTATAGTAACACATGACCATGTTGTCTTCCCATTTAAACCATCATGCTTGATCCAGCATATGATGAGCAGTCTTCATAAATGGGTTTCTCATCCTATTTGATCATTTTAGTCTTCGCTAGCTAGCGACTCCCATCATCGCAAAGAAGCTTCATGATTGGATCTACTCAATGCATATCTCCGAATTGTTGGTGTTGATGAGGCTTCACTTTGGAAGATGATGGGGAACCATTAGCAAGAAGATGGTGTTGTTGCTGAAAGATAGGTCGGTGACTGGATCCACCTTGTATTTGCAAACAGGAAGGAGACAAAGTCGATGAAGCTTGAACCCTTTGGGACATGGGACCAGATGAATCACGGAGTTGCTCGTTCTGCAACACTGAAACGCCTACAGGAACCCTGTAGTTTGCAAGATGGGCTTGCCATATCTGTTGCTGCTGGCGCTGTTGCTGCAGCTGTATATTGCCTATAGTGTTGTCCATATTAAGTCCATAGAATGGGTTGCCTCCGTAATGTGCTACTTGTAGTTGTGCCTGTAAACAAACATCAAAAGTTCAACATGAATCAAGAGAGAGATGCACATGCTACAAGCTCTATGTCATCATTGCAAAAGTTGGGTCCTGATTTGTTTCCTAACAAAAATATAAGATGACATTACAAATGACGGTAATGAACTAAGCTAAACGCCTGATGAACGAGACTAAGATGTCTTTCACCAATTGTTATACTGCCAAAGTGATCACAATAATTATGCCAAAGTATTTGTCAGTACCTGTTGAGTAGCTGCAGGTGGTGCTACCTTCTCTGGGTAAGGTGGGCCATATGGTACACGAGGGAAAGGATATGGCATGAGAGAATGGTGTGGAACCTGAGCATGCAAAAAAGGAGAAACAAGCTTCCCAGGATGTTGCATTCCATTTGGAGAAGTACTAGCAACACCACCAGCTGATAAGGAGAGGAAGTCACAGGTCTGAACAAAATGCAACAATTCATTAGGAACATCAAGGGAAGTTGAGAGAGAGAGAGAGAGAGAGAGAAATTACGAAAAATTACCCGCTTTTGCTTGACTTCTAATGAGACTGAAGACAGGTGAGCTGGCATAAATGTTTTGCTACATCGAATTTCATTTCTTCCTCCATGTGTATTTCTCTCAACTATAGAACCATTGGTAGCAGCAGATGTCACACTGTTGGATCCACTTCGTAACCCAGATATATCATTGTTTAATGTTGCATGCAAATTTGACTCATTCCTGGACTTTGGTTCCTCGGACGACAGTGACACTGTCCGTTGATTCCCCTTATTTTGATAGCATTTGATAAGATTGCATATGAATACATGAGTAGCACAGTTTTTTGTATCCGACTTCACATCGATCAGAACCTGGACAGATAAAACCAACCAATTATGTATGAAAACACAGGACTAACGAATAGGCCATAAAATGGCAGTGAAGCTAAATACTAGTAGTAAAATCTGCAGACCAATTTCAGTTTATGATATCTGCACAGATGAAATAAAAGACAAGTTGTGTTGACGTTTGTAACATAAATGACAATGCTTTAGAACTTGAGCACTCGGAAATATATCATGATACATGGAAATGACTACTCTTTAACATTTTAGTAAGAATAACAAATAGACTTCCAAACAATCTTGAAGACTACAAACCTATAAAACAATAGCAAACTGAACTTGGTGCCAACAAGAAAAACTACAATGTCACATAAACCTACACGATTCATGGAGTCCAAACACATAGCATATTGACACTTAAGTCAATAATTGTAAATTACTATGGAAATATAAAATTAAGGCCTTGAAACACCACCTTCTTAGTTGGATGGTCAATTCCATTTGAAGCAAGTCTAGCAGTAATAGTGCTAAGTTCAGGACACTCTGCACAATCGCTTGAGGCCTGGGCATGTGGTGGAATAGCCCCTGACAGTTACAGTAGGAAGTTACTCAATGATTCGATTTAATCATAAATCTTGGCATCCAACATGAAGCATTAGAAACTATTTTTGCTTGCAGAATGTTTCTTTTTTGACATATAATTGCTACCTTCCACATAGACAAGTTTTGCACAACTTTGACTCCCATGCTCTGCTTGTTGAACTTCATGTCCCAGCGAAGCCGATCCAGCATCTCCGTTCTAAAATCAGTAAAGATAATTAGTTCATATCAGGAAAAGAAAAATCATCTAAAGTTGAGGGAGAAGTATTACCTGTAGTGACATATCTAATTTGCATGGTGGAAGGGCTGTTATATCATCATATTGAGTCGGTTGCAGTGCCCTATCACAGAAAGAAAAGAATGGGGCAAACTTAATATTTAGCATATTTGGTTAGCAATCAAATATTATGAAATAACACATAAAATGAAATACACAGAACCTACCTGATTCCATTACAACTGTGAGGCAAGATTCCTGAAGGGCTTGAAGAATTCATAAGATTTCTGAAAGGAGTATTCCCTGGGTGTTCATTCTCGGACAAGGGAGCTATGTGACCACCAGGTTCAGGAGTTCTAGTACAATTGGAATCATAAGTTGGCTTTCCACAAACTGTGATAGGTTGTCTGGAAGGAGCATGTCCATCCTTTATTGTCTCTTTAAATGGCTTTTCCATAAAAGAGAGAGTCCTTACTTCACAGACAGTGCTTTGTTGCAAAACATTTTTATCCTCCTCTTTTATATCTGTTAAATCACATAATGTGCTCAAGTTCCAAACAACAAAAATCAAACCAAAATGGAAACATACATAGCACTCAACTCATAACTCAGCTGACCACAAAAGTTCTGAAAGCTCACCTTCTAAACATTGGCCTGAGGTTGCATCGATATCCTGACAATCATCTGACACTCTACTCCATTCCTGTAGTGGAATTTGCTTGCATAGAGGTGGCATTCTAGATAATGTACATAAAGCATCAACGGCTATCTCTTCATCCTTGGTAAGTGAGTCAAACAGCTACATAAAACAGAAAACAATAATATTTACCTTGGACCTGTAGGCATAAAACAAACTAAAATAAATCAAATAAAAATAAACAAATTATCTAAGGATCTAACCATGCTTTGTTTGCACCTCCTTCCGCCATCCCCATGCAGCACCTGGAGACCATTAGAAGTACAATGATGTTTCTTCTTTGTAACTGTTGCTTCATTAGGTGATGTCTGACTGCCGCGTTTGTTGATAGCTGAAGCAGAAAAGATTACAGAATCATCAAACCCTACTACATATAACTTTGATAAGTTAACCATATTGAAAAACCAAAAACTTGATTTGCAGCTTGTTGTCCTCATATTGTTTAGTGCCACAATTAAAAAGGTGGAAATTACATGAAACAGTATAAATACTTTATGATCCTTAGAAACTGAATAAAAAATATAAGTCAACCTCTGAAATATTTTATATTCACAAAACTCCAAAGAAAATGTAGTTTCCTAACAAATTTAGGGTAATGCATGTTCAGTATCATGAAATTAACGTGCATACGGAAAAAAAAAAAAAAAAGCACAATTCAATTAAGCTTTAATAAATATTTGTAAAAAAATCAATACACAGTGAGTTTCACATACCTGATCTCAATTTCCTTGGCACAGATGCAGGATCGACAATATCGCTATCCTCAGCTACCTTTTAAAGATTAAGAATCAGCCACATAAACACATATCAAAATCAGTGTACAAACTATGGGCAAAATGATCAAACCTTTTCATGGAGCCCAACTGTCTTCCTACTAGTTAGACTAGCGGTGGTGATACTACCAAGCATTGCACGAATAGGATTAGCCTCCTCACCTTCCGATCTGCTGCAGCCCACTTCACCAGACGAATCATTGTTGTTCAATCTCCACCTTGAAATCCTGACCTTGTCCTTCCACCTAGCCATCGACGCATTCGTGTCTACTCCATCTCCACTGTTAAAGTGGACATTATCATTTGAAACTGAAAAAGATCAAAACGAAATAGGAGTTTTAGTGAATTGACCACAAAAAACACCCAAGAACGTGAAAAGAAGGGAGCAGAGCCTGCGAGAGGAAAAACAGCAAACAGGTTGGTACACATTATCCGACAGAGGAGGAGGTTGTTAACAAGTAAAAAGAGCAGTATGGTACCCACGAAAGTAAATTCGAATAGGAATAAGGGGCAATAAGGGGAACATAAGGAAGGGAGAATAGAGCACAAATACCGGTTGGCGAGGAGAAGCCGATTGGCTGTCGCTTAGCGGGCGAGAGACGACTCGCCCTGCTTGTTCCACGCATCAAATCTCGCGATCGCTGCCTGTCTCTATCTGATCCCACCATGGACTCAGCGATCACACGGCCAAATCTTCTCCGCAGGCACCTTCTCCTCTCACCGCTGTGGGATAAACAAAGCCAACGCCTCGATTAGATGAGGTGATCAGAAAAGAAATGATTTTTAACATTCTTATGTGGGTTTTATGTCATATCCACTCTAGATTTAGAGAAGGAGAGATGCCCGGTGGGCGTATAAGGGAAAGTATCGAGTGAAAGGACGTATGAGGCATCTTTTTTCCTATTTTGAGTCGAAAAGCGAGGGTTTTTTTTTTTTTTTTTCTCGTTTGGGAGTCTTCAGTCGGAAGAAGCCGAAAATTCTCTTTTTATCACCTCAGCTGCAGATGGATACCAGAGTTCGAATATGGCAGGAGAACACTGACACCGGAAATGAGTAACATAGTAGTACGAGCGAAAAATTTGTAGAAGAAAAAGAAGAGAACAAAGACGAAGGAGATGAAGAGAAAAGCAAAGGGAGAAGGAAATAAAAAGCAAAAAAAGAAAGTTTCGTCCTCTGAGCCGAGAAGAATCGGGTTCCAAACAAAAGCATAGAATAAAAGGGGAAAGGAGGGATTTTTTTTATTTTTCTTTTCTTCGGACATTCATGGGATCATTCAAAAAAGATGAGGCCAGAAACAAGAATTTGAATGGAAAAAAAACCAAAAAATTAATCCGCGGAACTCCGTCCCAAGTTTCGATCTTTATCCTTTTCTGCCATCTCAAAACCCCCTGTAGGAAGCGAAGTCCGCTCATCCGTACAACAACAAAGTCGGAAAAGGAAGGAAATCGGAGACCTCGAACCCAAAACCCATCCACTCTACCCTCCAGATTGCAGAAACCATACCAAACTCCAAATGCGCCAAGACTCCTCCTTTATATCTTCCACAGAGAGTTACTCGAACATATAGAGGATAACAAACGCGAGAAAACAGAGAGAAGGCAGGAGGATGGAATACCCACCCTTGAATCCAGCGGCCGACTTCAAGCAACGAAGATTCCCATTCGATTTCTAGAATCTCCTCTGCTCAATCAGATCCCACTAAGGTAGCAGCGAGTGCGGAGCGATCCAAATAGACGGAAAGATCGAAACCTTCTCCCTCCCCCAAACAGCGGCCATATGCTTCTCGAAACGGCCCCTCTTGCTCTCTCGCACGGTCGCACCCCTCTACTTTATCCCCGTTCTGTCTCTTCCCCCCTCACCTGCGCTTTAATACGAGCACGTACGACATCTTCCTCGATCCGACGGCTGACATCCGCCCATCGGATCCCCATCCGACCGCCGACAGCAAAATCCCACCTGTCCCTCCACGTCAGACTCTTTCCCTCTGCGATCCGACAAGATCCGCTGATTCCACCATACAGCGGACACGAATTTTGTCCATACTCTCCCTCCATACGGGACCCACGGTTCTCCCTGTTGGCAGAAACGGGCGCGCGTGTCTGGGGGAGGACAGGCGAGTAGGAAAGGAAGGGATTGGCCAAGGTTTTGGTTATGCCGCTTTGGGATTCGTGAAACGGCTGTGAGCGCTGCAAGAGACATTGCAGCGTCATTAATTGTGGATTAAGTGCCTAATGGCAACCCAAAAGTCGTTCTCTAATTCGCTCCCGATATCTGTAATGATATGTGGAGGGGATCCTAATGAACCTTAATCTTTGTTATCAAAGAATAATCCCCAACAAAGATTGCATATGCAATCACATTAAAATTGCATATATCCCTCCAACACTTTTGAACTCCTTTGGCTCAGTCACCTGCAAATTCCATCAAACCTCAAAAGAACTTTCTTGAATCTACTGCTTATTATACTGTCTTTTTCCTTAGAAAAATAATATCTCGACCCATCGGATTTGAACCCGAAGGAAAAAAGTCTCTTTATTTATAGAATAAAATATTATAACTTTGTTCTGCCTTCTTTGTCAGGATTTAGTGATGAAAATAGACTCTTCTTTTTTTTTATAGAATAAAATATTATACTGATGTTTATATTTATTAAATTTTATATCGATAAGAGCCTTCTTCTTTAATTTATTCGGTAAATCTCCGACTTAACGTGACATTGCAAGTGGGCGGGTAAAATTATAAATCGACATATGATGCATGTATTATTGCTAATTTAGATTTAAGTATTTTTTACTAATAGTTCAGAAGTTAATATCCATTTGGAGCATCCTGTGTCATGCCTCATTCGGAGCATACTATGTCATGCCCTCGTATGGTCCTATAAAAAAAATAGAATGAGAGGAGGAAGAGTGCCTGTTTCTCCTTGTAGATCGATGTCACTTTGATATTCGGATACGAGGATTGTGATTTTGCAAATCACACAAAGATCTTTTTTCGATAACATCGGAAGATATACATCGTAAATTCGAACTAATATTATTTGATTTCAATCCTGAGATGAAAGTTTTTTCGAATTAAAAATAGTATATCATAGATTTTAGGTCATTGATGAAATATGGATCAACTAATAAGATCATGGTTTTGATAATATTTAAAAAATATTAGTTTTATTGAATCTCATATTTTGATGATGAAACCAATTGATAATTTTTTATGATTTAATCTACGTTTTGAGTGACGTATGATGCTTCGATCAAGGAGAGACAATTAAATTAGGAAGAATCATGTTGGGTCGGAGGAAAATATGTCGGATGATTAAACGTCAGACCAGAGGATCGGTCGATATATTGACAGAAAGCTTCGGGCCATGGATTCAGACATCGGGCCAAGAAGAGCGGATATTGAGCCAAAGATATTGGAGTTGCGGAGTCAACTGGCCGATTGGGCAATAGGCCGTAAGAGAGGACGATGCATTGAAGAATCAGACGAAGCGTCGATGGACCAATGACATGCCGAAAAACATTATTCAAGCTTAGTAATAATTGTCTAGATCGAAGTGTGTTTTTATAAGTGTAAAATTAACTACGATAGCAAGGCATAAAACAAAATAAAGTCTTGGAGTCAAGAATAGGATTTTGTTGGGAGTTCGAGTGTTCGTCGGAAGTTCTGTAGGAACCAGTCAAGAAGTCCAAGAGCTTACCAAAGAAGCTCGTCGGAACTCGCCAAGAAGATCGTCGTGAAGTCCAAGAGCTTATTGGGAGTCCGTTGGAATATTGCCGAGAGATCGTCAAAAGTTCGTCAGAAGTTCGCCGGAAGAAACTAGACTTACGGACTTGTTTAGCTTAAGTATGTCTTAGATTTTGTAGTTAGCACGTAATTGGGATTGGAATTGGGCCAACCCAATTATGGGCTAGTTGGGCCCATTAAAGACTATATTGGGCCGAATGAAAGGCCTAAACAGTGACCCAAGAAGTGGCACCGTCGTGGCACAGTCTTCGAGACTGTGTCAGGCGGTGGTACCGCCTAGTGGCCCAGTGCCAAGCGGTGGTACTATCAAACTGGGTGATGGTACCGCCCAACATAGTGTCAATGTTAGACTGACACTAGCGGTGGTACCGTCTGAACCTAGGAAACCCGGGATGAGATAATTTTAGGCTCTAAGTTTGAATCAACTTGAGGTCTATAAATACCCCTCTCAACCGTGGTTAATAAATACAAGCACAAAGAGTTTTAAAGTGAGAAAATATTATAAAAATCACTTGAAAAATCTCTCCTCTAGCTTAAACTTAGAATTCTATTTAGAGAGGAGTGTGTGTGCTTGTAAAGGTTGTCTTCTGAACCTGTGAAAAGAAGAAGAGGGGTGGAAAAAGTTGGTCTTCGCCTATTAAAGGAAGACCGATAGTGGATGCTGGTGGCCTTGACGGAAGAGGAATCAGTGGAGTGGATGTAGATCACGATGACCGAACCACTATATAATTGACGTATTCTCTAGTTTGCATTTCTATTGTTGCCATTTACTTTACTACAAACCATTTTACTTGCTTATTGCCTTCAATACATTTACGAACACGTATTTCAAGTTAAATTTCCGAAATCGATTTTTATCGTGTGAAAGAATTTTTCGAAATCGACGTATTTTACCACTACACTAATTCACCCCCCCCCCCCTAGTACCGACTTGTTCCTAACAGTTGGTATCAAAGCCTCGTTATTTCTTATTTGGTTTAACACCTGAGAGAAATGACTCTTTTCGACTTTCAAGATGGACTTTCTCTCATTCGTCCTCCCTTATTCAATGGGACGGACTACACATATTGGAAAACTTGAATGAGAGTTTTCTTACTTTATTTGGATTTAAATTTATAGAGTATTGTGGAAAACGGTTTTTGAATATCTTCTCTTCTAATGAACCATTGGAATGATTTAGAGAAGATGATTTTTTCTTTAAATGCTAGAGCTATGAATGCTCTATTTTGCGTCTTAGACAAAACTAAGTTTAATCGAGTTTCTACTTATGAAACGACTTTTGACATTTAGCATACTCTTGAAATCACATGTGAAGGCACTAGTAAAGTTAAAGATTCGAAAATCAACTTTTTGATACATAATTTTGAGTTGTTTCGTATGGAACCAAGAGAGACTATCGGAGACATATACACCCGTTTTACGGATGTCGTCAATAGTCCAAAAGGACTTGGTAAAAGCTTTTCGAATTTTGAACTCGTTAACAAGATTTTACGATCACTTTCTAAAAATTAAGATTCGAAAGTCACGGCAATACAAGAATCAAAAAATTTAAACTATTTTTCGATTGAAGATTTGACCTATGAATTAACGTGCAATACATGTGAAGAACTCAACCACCTTCCAAAGAACAGGAAGGATTTAGGACTTAGAACAATTGAAGACTACTCGAGCATAAGCTCAAGTGATGGTGAACTTGAACTCCTCATGAAATTTAAAAAGTTTATGAAATAAAAATTAAAAAATAAAAAGAACGTAACTACTTGCTATGAACACAAGAAGAAGGAAGCACTTTGGGATGAATCGAGCTCCTCCAAAGACGAGGAGAAAATCAACAAAGGCGATGTGGCTAACTACGCCTTAACGGCTTTCGATGATGAGATAATCAAAATGCCCATTGTTTACTTTAAAATTACATAATGCTTTTCATAAGTTGTTCTTAAATTAGTTAAAAAAATTATATATATTTTAATTGTATGCTTAATGAAAATATAAAAATAAAATTGGATCATGCTTACCTTTCTAGTGATTTTAAAAATAATCATATTTTATGATAAACAAACAAAATGATTTTGATTAAAAATATCTTATCATGATGAATGTTTTGAAAATAAATATTTATATCATACTTGATGATTTTTATGCAAGTAATGATTTGAAATTATATGTTTTGGAATTATGTGTTATACTTTTTGATCTTGATGATTTTTGATCTTTCCTTTTTAAACGTTGATGCATGGTTTTGACATAAGAATAAATATTTGGGCATGCTAATATAAAATCAATCACACAAATTGAAACTAAAAAGGTTTAGATATCTTTAAAAATAATTCAATATTTTGTTCAACAAAACCATGCTTGATGTCTTAATGAAAATATAATAATGATTCATGCTTAACAAGTTTATATTTCGAACTTATGCATAATAATTTTTACGATCTATTAAAAGTTCTTTTTTGGTGTTAATGAATGATACATGGATTTGGAATCAATTAATTTATGCCATTTTGAATCTCTTGTAAGTAATTTTGAGATTTTGATGATTTAAATTTGAATGAGTTTTATCAAAATCATGATCTTGATTTCTTGGAATTGCATGAGATTTTTTTTAATCAAGATCTCTTCTTTTGTACTCCTATAATTTTTTTTGGTATTTTATTTAAGAGGAGATTTAATATATGAATCATGTCTTTTGGTATTTACATCATTTTATCTCTCATGATATGATTTATTTTTGTATAACTCCTTGTATTCATCTCCCAATTAATTTTTCTTGATGAGATGAAATGAATGTGATGAAATAAAAATATGCATGAAATATGGGATGTAATGTAAATTGACATTTAGATACCATCATGATTTAAAATGCTATGATTTGTTGCCAAAATGATGTATCATGAATGCTTCAATATCATGTATGATATGCCCATAGTGATGATTGATTTATTTTTAGTATCATGCATGAAGTAAGAATGGTAAAGTTTTAAAATTGTGCATGTTGTAAGTTGAAAATATAATGATGTACAAATAAGATTGATACTTTACCTTTGTCATGCTTTGAAAATTATTATAAAGAAAAAAGAGATACAAAATTATATTCTTCCCTTCTTTTTGACAATAACAAAGGGGGAGATAGCTAGCTTGCTAGCTAGCTTGCACAAGTCAAGAATATGCAAAAACTTGCTTGCTTACACATATAAAGAGAAGCAAAAATTATAAATGTACATATCGTAAAAAGAGGTAAAACTTTTTAGTTTGTTCAAATGCAAGAAATGCTATCTTGCAATCTCAAGAGAAGCAAAAGTGATATCTTGCCTATCTCAAGAAGCAAAACTTGCAACTTAGCACATTGCAAAAGGAAGCAAGAATTGCTAGTTTGCACACTTCAACAAGAATGCTATCTTGCATTTGTTTTTGAAAACTTGCTAGCTTGCATGCACTTAAATGACTTGAACTTGTTTGTCTAAAACACTTGATAATTGAACTTCTCGTTTTTGTTGATGACAAAGGGAGAGAAGTATGTTGATGTTATGCATGATTTTATCATGATATGTTTGCTTGGATTTTTGAATCCAAGAGTTATATGCCATATTGATAGAGAGATTTTGTATAAACTCCAAGAATTAAGTTTAACTCTGTCATCAATAGGTTGTCATCATCAAAAAGTGAGAGATTATTGAATCTTAGATTTTGATGATGAAACCAATTGATAATTGTTTATGATTTGATCTACGTTTTTAGTGACGTAGAATGCTTCGATCAGGTAGAGACAATTAAAGCAGGAAGAATCATGTTGGGCCGGAGGAAAACATGTCAGATGATTGGATGTCGGGCCGGAGGATCGATCAACATATCGACAGAAGGCTTCGGGCCATGGATTCGGGCATCGAGCCAAGAAGAGCGGATATTAAGCCAAGGATATCGGAGTTGCGGAGTCAACTGGCCGATTGGGCAATAGGCCGCAAGAGAGGATGATGCACTGAAGAATCGGACGAAGCGTCGATGGACCAATGACATGTCGGACAACATGATTCTATTGAATCTCATATTTTGATGATGAAACCAATTGATAAGTGTTTATGATTTGATTTGCGTTTTTAGTGACGCGGGATGCTTCGATCAGGATGAGACAATTAAAGCAAGAAGAATCATGTTGGGCTGGTGGAACATATCAAAAGATTAGACATCGAGCCGGAAGATCGGTCGACGTATCGACATAAGGCTTCGGGCTATGGATTCGAACATCGGGCCAATAAGAGCAGATATTACGCCAAGGATATCGGAGTTGCAGAGTCAATTGGCCGATTGGGCAATAGGCCGCAAGAGAGGACGATGCGCCAAAGAATTGGATGAAGCATCGATGGACCAATGACATGCCGGACAACATGATTCAAACTTAGTAATAATTGTCTAGATGGAAGTGTGTTTTTACATGTGCAGGATTAACTACGATAGCAAGGCATAAAACAAAATAAAGTCTCGGAGTCAAGAACGTGATTTCGTTGGGAGTTCGAGAGTTCGTCGGAAGTCCGGATGTTCGTCGGAAGTTATATAAGAACCAACCGAGAAGTCTCGGAGCTTGCCAGAGAAGCTCATCAGAACTCGTCAAGAAGATTGTCATGAAGTCTAGGAGGTTGCTGAGAGTCCGCTAGAACATTGTCGAGAGATCGTCAGAAGTTTGTCGAAAGCTTGCCGGAAGAAACTAGACTTAAAGACTTGTTTAGCTCAATAAATATCTTAGATTTCGTAGTTAGCACGTAATTGAGATTAGAATTGGGCCAACCCAATTATGGGCCAGTTGGGCCCATGTAAGGACTGTGTTGGGCCCAATGAAAGGCCCAAACAGTGACCCAAGAAGTGGCACTATCGTGGCACAGTCTTTGAGACTGTGTTAGGCGGTGGTACCGCCCGAACCTAGGAAACCCGGGATGAGATATTTTTAGGCTCCAAGTTTGAATCAACTTGAGGCCTATAAATACCCCTCTCATCCCTGGTTAATAAACACAAGCACAGAGAGTTTTAAAGTGAGAAAACGCTGTAGAAATCACTTGAGAAATCCCTCTTCTAGCTTAAATTTAAAATTTTGTTTAAAGAGGAGTATGTGTGCTTGTAAAGGTTGTCTCCTAAACTTGTGAAAAGGAGAAGAGGGGTGTAAAAGTTGGTTGGTCTTCGCCTATTGAAGGAAGACCGATAGTGGATACCGGTGGCCTCGACAGAAGAGGAATCGACGAAGTGGATGTAGGTCACGATGACCGAACCACTATAAAATTTACGTGTTATCTGGTTTGCATTTCTATTGTTGCCATTTACTTTACTACAAACCATTTTACTTGTTTACTGTGATCAATACATTTACGAATATGTGTTTCAAAGTGAAGTTTCTGAAATCGATTTTTATTGTACGAAAGAATTTTTTCGAAACCGACGTATTTTACTACCGTACTAATTCACCCCCTTACCAACTCGTTCATAAGTTTCAGTCATGTTAATCATATGCATCATAGTATCAATCTCGATCTCAAATAACGATTAAGTTTAATAATTGATTAATAATTATGAAAAAAATTATTACACAACATTAAATTAAAATATCTTAAATTCCTTAAATCGGAAGATGGAGGGTACGGACCCACTAAACCCCAAGACGGGCACAAATCTGAGCTGAACCGAACTAATTTGAGTTAAATCAGCTTGGGTTCAAGTCGAATTAGTTGATTTGACCAAACCAACTTGAATCGGAATCGACTTAAACTGGTGCAGAATCTATCTAAAGCTGACATGAATCAAGCCGAATCGATCTTGAATCAAGCTGAAACGTAGGTGAAGCGACCCAAACCAAATTGGTATCACCAAAACTGGGCCAAACAAGTCCGATTTCGAATCAAGCTAATAAAAGGTTTGAATAAGAAAATAAGTTTTTTTTTAATTACGATATTTAAATGGAGGAAATATATAGACTGAATGCTGAGATATATTCCTTGAGAGGGTATTAAAAATTATTGAAGTTAATACCATTTATGATTTTTTTTCAAAAAAAAATTTAGGGAAAAAAATTAAGTACACGATTCTACAAAAGGAATTATTTTGGAAAACTCATGTGCCTTACACTTAATCTATAAGCAATACTTCAAATGTTCTCGTAAGGAATGAAGAAACCATAATGTTGCTATTTACTAAACGTCTCTTCAGATTCAGATATTTGCAAAAAAGACCACTCACATTTCTTTCAACGAAAAAAGACGATATAGAATTCAAAGATGAAAGGCATAAAGATGTTTACTTCCGTCTTTTAAGCTTGTCACATTTGGCTGTGAGGTGTGGGATTCCAAGCGATTATTAATGTCGGGGATGATGAAACGAATAGTTGCTTCCACTTGGTTCTTCATGTGCAACACACAAGAAAATAATGGTTGTTGATGAATCCACAAAGTTCAACAAGATACCACGACGAACAAACTGAAGACAAAAAGATGACACCAAATTCTGTAATATCTCTAGCACAATGCCATCCATGTAAAATGGAGCTTATCCAATGAAAATTGTCAAACAGAATGACAAGGGATGACAATTCTCACAAGTTTCAAGCTGTTCATGGCACATACACGTCGAACATTAAGCTTAACTGAGCAGGAATCGGTAAGAGATCATTTACGATGGCATCGGTATGTATATGCAAGTAACAGATGCATCAACAAATAACTGTCTCTTACTTCTTCCCAAAAAGAGTGGGACCCAACTGATTCAATCTAACATTCAAAGATCAGAAGATAGGACGAGGGACTGCATGAATTGATTAAATCTAAAGTTTCCAAGTATAATCGCTTCATAGTCGCCAAAGCAAAATAAATGATATATCATATTATAGAATAATTCATCATTGTAAGACAGGTTTGGTTGTGAAACACACAAGGTAAAAGCGGAAGCTATATGCCCGGACCGTTTGAGCGACATCCACTTGCACTGCACATTCATGGCCAACAATTGTGCCTCTTTCTTATCCAACAAAACTCTTAACCTCACGTTATCCTCGATGAGCGTCTTAACTTCAGCTTCTTTTTTAACCTTCTCGCTCTCAAGATGAGTAGTCTCAGCAATCAACCCTACACAACGGACAAAATTGAACTCAATTGTAAAATTATTTTCTGCATAACAATTTCCACAAAAAAAACTTGATAAACAGCTATATGTAGTGTGCTAGTTCCAGATAGCTATGAAGCCCTTGGCATATAACTTTGGAGATAATCTTATATATTTGTATACATGACAAAAACCAGTTGGCTTGACAAATAGAATGATGTTACCTGTCGAGAAGCTTTTCAAGAGTTTGAACCCGTCGCTCTGATCATAGGAGTGATTCTCTGACAATGATAAGGCTGCTAACAAAGGACCTCAATGATTCAAAGTCCTGCTTCACACGACGAAGCTCCTGCTCATTCTCAGCAGCTCGTTGTCGTTGTCTTGAGGTCCCTTCAACCATATCTTCAACCTTCTGCTAGATTTCATTCAAAAGAGTGTTTGTGCCAAGTGCAAACTTTTCCATTTCTTCAACCTTTACTGTCATGCTCTGGATTTGGAGTGTCTTTCTTTTGCTTTCTTCTAGACCTAACTTTTCTTTTTTCTTTCTAGGCAGCAGCTTCAGTTTCTGCCTTGATAGCCCTCTTAACGAGAGATTCCATTACATCTGTTACAATGCGAATCGTCTTAAAAATTTCATCAAAATATGCTCCATCATTTGCATCAAAAGATCCGAGATTAAAATTACTTTCCAGGTGTTACTTCCCTTGTTAACTTTCAAGAGAAGAAGGATCGATTAAATCAGACCATTCAGCCAATGGTCTGCTATGCTTGTCAACAAGTCCTAACCCCTCTTGATGCTTAATACCACATGACACACAAGCCAAATGTGTAACTGCCATAATTCTCACTTTCGATTTCAGGCAGACTAGCATTGTTGCAGTGGTTTTTGACTCCACGCCAGAGGTATGCTAACTCCTTGGAGTCATCTTCTGTACATTTCATCTCAACCTTCACTTCCATAAGCTTATCTTCCAATTTTTCAACTTGAGATTGGTGGTCCTCAAACTCATGCTTCCAGGTGGTGGTTTTCTTAAGGAGTTGAGACTTTAGTGTACCTTGCTCATTCTCGTCATCCAGAAACTCTCTCTACTCTAACCATAAAGAAGAGCCTTTAACTAAACAAGAAAAACAAAAATCTTGTAACACAAACTAATAATGAAAGAAAAAAAAAAAAAGTTGATTTGTCATGCTGCCTTTATACCTCTAGTTTATCATGATTAATGAACTAATTTTCTTACTGAAGATACATCATCTATTCAGTAAAGAAAACTCTTTAATTGATAACAAATAATAATCACATAAAAAAACAAATATATATGCTCCAGAAAGCAAGCCAAATTGGAAGGTCAAATCTCCAAAATAAAAGGAGCACAGAAGCAATATTTCACTTAGGAGGCGGTTCATAATTGGAAGTCCTCAAAAACTCCAGGGTACATATTACACCAAGAGAGCTAGTGAAAGTTAAGTATAATTGGATTGAAATCTTTAAATACAATGTTTACAACATTCACGCAAGAACAATCATGAACGCAGGGACACATTTAAAAAAAAAAAAATGATGTGTCCTTGATAAACAAGTACAAAAATTATACAGAAACAGGCAATTCAAATGCAATTTAAGTACGAAGACATCCAAACACCAGAGGCGAAAAGGTCAAGAGGTAAAGACATTTCCTTCTCTTAGTTTCCAATAGAACAAGAAAAAAGAAAAAAAAAACCAAAAGAACCAAATTTTCGCTAAAAATCATAGAATCGAACCACAGAGATGCCTCTTGCCGAACCAAAAACATGCATGTAAAGGGAAAATGGCGGTTCTTAAAAACCCTAATTCCGAACCCGAAACGATGTACCACGGCATAGATGGATCGACGGGTAAGAAATAAAGAATCTGTTCGGAATTTGAGATCAAAATCGTAAATTACCAGGTTGCAACGGTGAAAGATTGCAGCCCCTGCTCCCTTCTATTGGACCCGTATTAGCTTCGCTTTCCCTAAATTCTCTTCTTCGGCGGGGCTTTCCAATGGGCTCAGTTCCGCGACGAAGGCCGAGGAAGTCACCTGAATACCTTTAGCAAATAGTAATTGGAATAAAAACGAAGAATCAGTAGTTTCACATCTATATCCTTTGATAGCATCGAAATACAATATCTGCCCCTTCAAATATTATATTTTACATATATATATATATATATATATATATATATATATATATATATATATATATATATATATATATATATATATATATTCCTCAAGATCTTTAAACCACCCCCATAAGCTAAAGCTATTTACTACTAATAGCGATCGTTATTAAGTTAACTTTTATCAATTATTTGATTTCTCATATTTTTAAGCGATATATTAGTATCAATTTAAGTGTTAATATTATTCTGCTTACAGACCAATTAACGGAAATAAAATATTATTTACAATCCAAAATTTTTTGGGTTTTGCATATTAATCTCATCATTTATTTGTATCAACGGATTAGTCTCTAAAATCTAAACTTTCTGTAATTTAGTCAACAATCCTTGATTGACTGTCCACCAGACGATGACATCTCACCATCCACATAAGATATCTAATATGAGCTGGTTGTTCCGTCACATCCTGCGTTCGTAACTCTTTTGTCATTTGTGACCCAAGGATAGGATCGCTTAGAAAATTAAGGTGTTGGTAATTTCGTGAGCCCATTAGGGGAGAGGATATATGTCGAAATAGGTTCATACCTCTTTAAACTTACCGGTTGGTCTACCCTCCTTTCGATTGTCGCGGTTCCCGAGGGCCCCAACTTGTCACGAACCGCCGTCCGAGTAAGCCGGGCGTGTGGGACCGGATATTTGCCGGTAGCGCGACAACTGGCGGCAGGGGATACGGGTTTGCGGCGGCGCCACAGAACCGGACGGGGATTCCCCACCTCCCGCCACCAGGAAATCGGGATTCCCCTTTCATACAAACACCATCAGCGTTTTTGTCGGTCGAATGGCCAACACGTAAGATCTTTAAGTGGGACCCGAGGTTAAATAGTTGCACCCCCCCAGGCAGCCAATTCCAGTTCTCGTCTGTTGGCCCACTCCCTTGTCATCGACCGACAAGAGGAGTTTTCGGGTCCAAATGCCGTGAGAGAGAGAGAGAGAGAGAGTGAGAGAGTGTGTGTGTGTGTCTGTGAGTGTGCGTGTGTGAGTGTCTGAAGTGGACTCCCGTCTCTCTTGCACAGACTCGAACGCCCTTTCCCAGATCCTCCTCTCGATCTCTAGATCTGAACACACTACAAACCTTGGCCCCCTCACCGAATCGAAATCTCTGGAACCCTAAACACCCCCTCTCCGTGACCTACTTGTTGCATTTCTCCGCACTGCCCGCGACATCTGAGGCCTAGATTTCACCAGGTGAAGAGTCGGTACCACCGGTTAAGGCAGGGGATTGGAGAATGGGGGCGTCTAAGTACACCAAGGGGTGCACAGGATGGCTGATCGTGGCGGTGGTGGCGGTGCTTGTCGTCGCCGCAGTCGTGCTCACGATCAAGCAGACGCACCACCGAAAGGCGCTTCCAGTTCCCGGGCCGCCAGGGGCCATCGATCACAAGTATGCTAGTGCGCTCGCCGTGGCTTTGCAATTCTTCCAATTGCAAAAATGTATGCTCTCTCCATCTCAAATGTAGGCTCAATATTAGTATCTTTTTTTGGTGTTATAGATCTCCAGATCTCAAAATTAGCCTTTTTCTTTTGTTTACTTAATTATGTAAAATTGTGCATTTTTACAGAAAGGTCGAATTGGAAATGCTTTAAAGATCAAATTTATCTTAGGTTTTTTTTTTTTTCCTCGTGGACTTTGTATATCCTTGTTTATGTTAGTTGATTGCCTGCAGCGGGTAAGTTGGTTAATAACAAGTTCTCTTGGAGAGGAGATTCGGCTTTGGATGATGGAAAAGAGGCAGGATTGGACTTATCAAAGGGAATGTATGATTCAGGGGATCACATGAAGTTTGGTTTTCCCATGGCTTATACGGCAACGGTGTTGTCATGGTCAATTCTTGAATACGGGGATCAAATGTCTGCTGTGAAACTGCTGGAGTCAGCTTTAGATGCTCTCAAGTGGATCACTGATTATTTTATCAATGCCCATCCGTCTGACAATGTGCTATATGTGCAGGTAATGAGAACTCCCACACCCTGTTATTACTTGTTTTCCATTTTCAATTGTGGCACCCAATCTGAAGGTTTGCTTTGTGCTTCTCTTGGAACATTTCTCATTGTTGTGTTTGTGCTTCAAGATGTTTTCTGTTGTTTTAGAGATGTAGAAGATTAACTAGATTAAGAGGATTCAGTATAAGAAGGAAGTACGGTGCACTATGAACTTTTTACCATGCCTTCATTGTGGCTTTGCTAGTAAAGTAACACAGTTGCAAATGACGTGTTCTGACTTCAGATTGTAATTTGATCAATCAACTGATGCTGTTCTTCTATTTGGCTACTAGATTTTCTGATTTCTTATATGCAGACTAGGTAATGTTTGATAATTACGTGCAAACAAAAAAAAGGAATTTAAAAATTTTCATAGAATATTCTGGTTTTCATTTAGTATCTGATTGTTGATATGTGATCACAAGAAGTTCAATGGAAACCTAGTTAATGAGTAGGAACAAGATCCATACCCTTGATGGCATTATATCACCTGTATCTAATGTAAATGTGTGCAAAATCCAGATCTCTGCTGTTAATTCCCATCTTCTTTTCCTTGCAATTGAAAGTTCCAGTGTTTTTTCCTTTGTTTAGCACTATAATACATGCGGCAATGGAAATTTGTCTCTGGCTGATAGGTGGGAGATCCTGATATAGACCACAAATGTTGGGAAAGGCCAGAAACAATGATAGAGAAGAGGCCTCTTACACAGGTTAACAAAAGTATCCCTGGAACGGATGTGGCTGCCGAAACAGCTGCAGCTATGGCTGCAGCTTCCCTGGTTTTCAAAACTAGAAATGTCACCTATTCAGATTTGCTCCTTCAGCATGCCGAGAAGTTATTTACTTTTGCTGATAGCTATAGAGGTTCCTACAGTGTCAGCTTTCCCCAAGTCCAGAAGTACTACAACTCTACTGGCTATGGTGATGAACTCTTGTGGGCAGCTAGCTGGCTTTATCATGCCACTGGAGATCAAACATATCTAAGTTATGTTACAGTGCAAAATGGGAATGCCTTTGCCGACTGGGGTAGACCAACATGGTTCAGCTGGGATGACAAACGTGCTGGAACTCAGGTTAATATCTGCATATGTGTTGAGACAAATCCTACTTGCTACTGGTTTAAGTATTAACAGATTTATTTTTCCCATCATCATGGAAGTCCTTTTCATGCAGTCTAGCAGATTAGTCCCTATTTTTACTCTGCTTAGTGAAGTGTCTTTTTTATATCCTAAAATTGATGTATTGTAAAAAAATTCTGTGGTTTCCGTTGTTATGATGTGATTTTGACCACTATGTATAACACTCTTGTAAACAATAGAATTTTGGAAAGATATTCATTTTGCTTTTGTTGTTATCATACTGGGAGTAGCTATTTAGAGAGGACCTAGTGATTATCACATTATTAAAATTATTTGCAACTTTTCATGCAGGTTCTTTTGTCCAGAGTAAATTTCTTTGGTTCATCCCAATCCTCAAATGCAGAGATGAAGGGTCTGCGATTGTACAGAAAAACAGCCGAAGCTGTCATGTGTGGCTTGTTACCAGATTCCCCAACGGCCACTTCCAGTAGAACAGATGGTATAAATCAACATTATTGTTCAGAAATTGTGGTTAACTGCTATAAATTTGCTTTCCCATTCAATTTGACTTTGCTGGTTCAGTTTTATCTCCATCCTAAATAAATCATTTTCCTTCTGCATCTTGCATAATGGATCATTACCTTTATTGAGATGTGCTCTATATATTGAGATCTTAAATAAAGCAGTCACTGTGCACCTTCTGGATACAAATATTTTGTGCTTCCTGTTGATGATTAAGGTTGATTTTGAAGTCATGAACAAAAAATATCAAAAGATTGGAATAATATGGATAGAGTGAAATGTTACGTAATGCAGATTTATGATTATGATACTGCAGGTGGATTGGTATGGATAGATGAGTGGAATGCTCTTCAGCATCCTGTTGCTGCTTCATTCTTGGCTGTAGTTTACAGTGACTACATGCTCACTTCCCGAACACCAGAAATCCGGTGCAGTGGAAAATCTTTTACTCCTACCGATCTCCGCAACTTTGCTACATCCCAGGTAATTTTGCAGATTCCATTTTCTCATTCGTAAATGCACAAGCTTGGTGGCTAGTGATTATGACTTGGAATTATGATTTTCATAGTGGCTCCTTTATGTGTCGGTTGCTAATAGAGAGAAAATCCACATCCCATTTTTTGGGTCACAATGATGCTGTAAGCTCATCACAGACTCTTATTACATCAGGCAAATCGATCATCCTCGACTGTTGACTTTTGTTTTCAGGCTGATTATATCTTGGGCAACAACCCAATGAAGCTAAGTTATCTAGTAGGATATGGAAGCAGCTATCCTCAACAGGTTCACCACAGGGGGGCATCGATTCCTGCCAACCTCGACACTGGCTGTAAAGGCTTCAAGTGGCTCACGTCGATTGCGCCAAATCCAAATGTTGCCACAGGAGGACTTGTGGGTGGGCCATTTAAGAACGATTCATTCATCGATAGCCGTAACAACTCCATGCAGACCGAGCCTAGCACTTACAATAGTGCAGTGCTTGTTGGATTGCTATCTGGCCTCGTCACCACCTCTTCTGTGGCCACATCCTTCACCTAAATACGCAGCACGAGGCCTCTTCACATCATCAACATGTTACAGTCATGTGTGTAACTCACTCAGGTCACCAATGCAGTATCATTGCAATGTATCACAGTGACAGTCAGTCAACACTTGGGGAATTTTGTTGTGGTCTTCTTCTGCTTGCTTCATTTTCTGGATTTTCTGTATCCTTGTGGGACACTGCCACTGCAGCAATTCTAGGTGTACAAATTCTTGATTGTTTCGTGAGATATGTGTCTGTGCAGTTGGCCATTAAGAACATGTAATGAAGATGATGTTCGCTCAGTGACTTGCCGGTTTAATTCAAGTTGGTTTTGCATTCTGCATCACGATCTGAGAGGAGAAAGTTATGAGCATATTAAATTATGAAGTCTGCATCACAATCTAGAAGGATGTGGATATGTGAGCTCATAAATTAGTCACAAAGCTGATCTGTGGAGCTCATGAGTGAGGTCAACTTGATGGAAGATCTGATACCTCAAGACAAAGGCTGCGAGGAAAATAAAACCAATGTTTGAAATGAGACTGGAAAGGTTGTTAATTCTCATAGCGGACCGGGAACAGGGCATCGAGTGAAAGACACTAATGATCGAAAAAGGTGTTGGATACCCTGCCTGAAGGATCACAGAAGAATATTATAATCATTCATGGACTTGAAGAAAAGCTCGAGCGAAGACCATTGTTTATTGCTTGGCCTACCAAAGGTCTCCATCAAAGTAGAATTGCACCAATTAGAATCGACTCCTTTGTCTTTTGAAACAAAATAATCCTTGTTATATATTCTTATCCTTCCAAGCATAGAGAGACCACCGTTTTGTGATATCATAATTTAGTCTTAAAAGTATCATAATTTAGTATTGAGTCGATGACAGATGTGATGATGATCAACATACAAGATATATATATATATATATATATATATATATATATATATATCTTTCTCTCTCTATAATAAATATTAAAACAAGTAGATCACTTGGTTCAATAATGATGTTACTGACTGATACATCAGTTTTCAATCCTTTCGCAACAAACAAGATGGATTAATTATGGAGATCAATTTGCATAATGTTGTTATCCATCAGTTGAACCTAATCACCTACAGAATGCTCCAAGAGTACACCTTGAAATTTTCATTAATCGAAAGAAAACAATGTTTAATTGTATTTTTTTTGCCTATTTCTCCAATGAGATCGAGTAGTGAATTCTACATAGAAAAACAAAGTAAGTTGGAATATTAAGATTTTATTATTATTATTATTATTATTATTATAAATATTCTTCAAACTTGATCTTTTTTTTTATAGTCTAAATAAATGCATGGATATCAATTATCGGTCCAAGTTTGGCAAGCAAATCCGCAACCTAAAAGTTTATGCATGGCAACAAAAAGTCCTGTTGGTGGACTGACTGACCAACCACCGAGCAAGTCAAAGTCAAAGTACTGTTGCTTTAATGTCTTTAATTAATGTACTCATTAGTCGATTGACTAGTGTGGAAAGGAGGAGGCAGTCAAGTCACATCCTCGTGTAAGATTAGCTAATGCAGTGGCGTTCGTAATTTTGAGTTGTATGGATCTATGTTGGAAAATATAATTCATAGAAAAAGATAATAATAGTAGAGACGTCACAAAACTTTCAATTCTTACTTAATTCATTAATATTTTACAATCTCATAAATCCTAAAATTCTCAATAAGATTAAAGTTGCATGTTGTCCTTCCTCCACATGCACAGGAAAGGGCTGTTGCTTATCCAACACAAGCAAGTGAATTATCGTGGTAAGGTAGGCTAATTAATAATGCTCATAAATGACAGTCTGTCTCTTTGCTCAAAAGTCAAAAAGTTGTTGGTGACGGTAACACACCCCCACCCGACCTCTCTCTCTCTCTCTCTCTCTCTCTTTGAATGTTAGAAACCACCGAGATGGGATTCACACGCATAAAAGACTTTCGAACAAAGGATCTATCTATCTTTATACAATTTTTTTACAATAAGATTATTTATTTGTTAAAATCAGAAATTCAAAGTCTTAGACAAATATTTCCTTTTGATCAAAATTCCAGTTATACAAACATGTCTTACACCAAATACATACATGTATTTTTCATTCCAAGTCATGATGAGACTTACTTTTTATATTTATATTAAAAAAAACATGATTTAATTTTCATATTAAAAATTATTATCGTTTAATATCTTAGTCGGTTAATTAGTTGATACCTTCAAAATTATTTTTTTATATCATCTTTTTAAAAAAGTATTTAAATTTTGTTCGATGGATTTTTGACACATCTTTTTCTGTTCGATCCCTCTTTTAGGTTTCAATAATTATACTAATAGAAATCATGAGAGACTGTAACACTTTTCCCTCGGTGGCCTCTCCACACCCAACGAACTCATGAAGCCACTACCTTAATGTCTTCTTCCGCCATGCAAATTCACACCTCATCTAATAAATGCCACCGCCCACTGTCAAACTTCGTCTCTCTCAAATCACCCAATCCCCCCCACACCACGTTTAATTGCACTACATCAGCCCTGCCTGCAATCTCGACTCTTTCATGACCAAATCAAACATCAGAGGATCACCAAAGTTGTCATCTACTTTTTCTTTTTCTCTGCACTGAGCTGCTCTTCTCTCCCTCACCGCAATGACCACCGGAAACTGGTCAAACAAAGCACTCAACACCGAAGAAGAGAGAGAAAAAAACACCTGTCGAAAGAGATGGAATAGGGAGTCGTAATTACTGTCTGTAAGCACTTTCAGGCTACCATTCTTATATATCCGTCAGACGGACAAGGGAGAGGTGGCAGCACACGCAACGCGAACCGCAGGTCGTGGCCTCCCTTCTCACGTACAACTCGCCTGAAACTAGCTGGTATTTGTCGTGGACTGCTCCCGATCTGTCTTCTTCTCGTGTG